>NC_048322.1:2598543-2722850 GCF_013100865.1 Trachemys scripta elegans | reverse complement strand
ACTAACGGGCAAGATGGTGGTGCCAGATATAAAGAGCGAAACACGAAACAATCATCATAGTTATGCCCATAGTGACTGCAGAATCTTTCTATATTCTTATTATCATCAGTGTATTGTTTGCTCTGGAGTCTAGACATTGACTATACCTTGAGCAAGAAATTTGGATCTTGAGAAAATAATTGACTGGCCCTGGTTAAGGCAATGGAATTGACATCCACTCGGGTGTCCCCAAGCAGATTCAAGTAGTAACAACAGTGGCTGCCTTTTAGCCATAGCTTTTAATCAGGGCAATAAATTGATACAAACTCCTGTAAAATCATTTCTCAGCCCGAGTCCTTCACCCACATTCGTTAAGGCACTGGGCCACCATGTGGATGTTCCATTTCCCTCCTCAATTTCACACACAGACACAACTTCATTTGCACAGATCCATGAATAGCAAAACCTCCCTGTGTCTCTTGTCTGAGCCAGGGCATTCAATTCTATTGAAACCTTCTCTCCTGCAATGGCAATGGTCAGACAGAGGGGATGTGGCCACCTTCACCTCTGACAGTGAGAAATTGGCACGGCTCTTTCTTTATGCTGCTGTTATAGTCCATGAAACATGAAGGATGGAATGCAAGGCTGAGTTCATGCACCAACCCCCTGAAAAATTTCAGTGCCCCAGAGAAATCCTGCTATTGGAATGATATGCTAGAGATTTGAATTGGAAAGGGACTGTGTGCATTGTCAAAGTGGGGCGTGAACAGCAATCTATAGCAATGTCGTTAACCACAAACACACTCTAATCATGCTCCAGCTGGAAGGGAAATGGGCAGGAATTCTTGCTGTTCAGCCATGTACACACATACACTAATGCACAGCTATGAGTGTGCTGGGGGAGCGGGTCTGAGCACACAATTTGAAGTGACAATTCAGTGAGAACAGAATTGTTGTGTAGTGAAGCATGTGTATATGAAGTAGCTGTGGCTGAGTGGTTAAGGTGCTGACCTAGGAAATCCATCGGGGTCTCTGAACACAGGTTTGAATCCTGCTAACTCTAGAGGCATTGGTGTATTGTCATTGCTGTCATCTTAGTGCCTGAGCTTCCCCACTGCAAAACTGGAGCCACATCTGGTCTCATGCTTGGGCTAGCTACACTTAAAATGCTGTTGTAACACTGCTATAGCAGTTTGGAGTAGACAGTTGCTACAGTAAGTGGAGGAGTTTTCCATCCCTCTAATAGCTACATTGACAAAACCATCTTTCTTTTCATTTAGCAGGGTTTAGGTCAGCTTAACTATACTGGTTCGGGGTGTGTGGATTTTTCACACCCTGAAAGACGTACTTGTACTTGTTAAAGGGTTTATCTCTTCACCCTTCCATACCCTGGTCCTTGTCGCATGAACAGAGAGCAGCAGTACCCGAAGTTCAAAGGTGCAAACAATTTGATGTTTATTGGCGTAAACTTCCAGCAAGCAATGATTCCAATTTCCTTCCTCAGTATCCCTCTTCCCAGGCCTGACACCACAGAGCCTTGCCTGTGTCTCTGTTCCTGTTCCCGCCCTTAGCAAAACAATTCCAATTCCGCTCTCACACTTCCTGATTGACTGCAGACTATATAGTAAAACTTGAGTTCTGCTTAGCTACACCTTAACCAATCATTTTACTAAAATTTAACTAACCAATCATAATATATTGTGACATGATTATCTAATAATATAATATATGGAGATATCCTACCTCTGGAAGAGACCCTGAAAGGTCATTGAGTCCAGCCCCCTGCCTTCACTAGCATGACCAAGTACTGATTTTGCCCCAGATCCCTAAGTGTCCCCCTCAAGGAGTGAACTCATAACTCTGGGTTTAGTAGGCCAATGCTCAAACCACTGAACTATCCCTCCCCCCAATTATAGCCTGCCACCTTAATTGGTTTACACGCAACAAATTAATTATACAGCAGACAGAAACAATCACAAAACCAGACAGAGATTATAATGACAAACAATAGGGAAGTGGGGACTACAGTGAGGGAACAAGAAATGAGGATTTCACACCCCAGCTATTGATAAGTGAGTTTTTGTCAGACAGGATGCTATCATGGTACAGATTGTGGGTGCTGGTTGCTTAACTATCTGGCCCACAGGGCAGGATTTTGAGGTTCACCATTACTTTCTCAGAATGCTAGCAACCATCTTTTGTTCACTTAAAAGGTGAGCAGGGAGATTACACCACTTCAGAACTCATGGAGCTCCAAGAAATGTGTAACTTTAGGTCCAGGTGAGTGTGTCTAAAGATCAGCTGTGCTGTAGAAGGTCTCTAGGAGTTGAAAGAGATGTGCCATCTTGAACTCCCTAAATTGTTAATCAAATATTAATTGAAAATTAGGGTTGGTAACTTAAACTTTTTGTAGCATTAGGATGGTGGACTGGTCTAAAGCACCAATTTTAAAACTCCTTTTTCCTATCTCTTGGGTGCTCTGGTCTCTGCATAGAGACGTGGTTTCAAATCCCACTCCTGACATGACCATTTTCTTCTATCTGGAGAAAATGGCCTCACTTCAATCTCCTTTGGAACAATAGAAAACCATTTGCTTAGCTTTCCTATTACAGTAGTTGTGAGAGAAGTTCCAAACCAGGGGAAAACACTGCCTTTACTCTCTAACAATCAATTTTTGTCTTCCTTCATTCTAAGCCATTTTCTCAAATACATCCATATTTCCCACCCTTTTTTGTTTAGTTTCTTTGCTTTTATGAAACTTTAGGGTCATCATTTAATTGCCACACAACTGTACTTATGAAGAAAAGTGAAACACAACATTTTTATATATTTTTGCAGAAGAGTTTTGCTTTCTGACCTGGAATTGAACAGGGGCTACCTGAGGGGGACAATGCTACTCCATTTTCTTGAATCATCTGAAAACCATAAGTTCTTGATGCCCTTTGTTTCCCTGTTCTTCAAAGGGAATCAGCTAGTGTAGCGGCTCCTGAGAGAGTCTTTGAAAAGGGCCCAAACATGCTAGAAGTTGGTTTCTGTAGTGTAGTGGTTATCATATTTGCCTAACACACAAAAGGTCCCTAGTTCAAAACCAGGCAGAAACATTGTTGCCTCTGGTCTTTTATCACTCCAAGTCCTTTCTCAACTACATCCATAGCTTCTATGCTTTCTTCCTTGTTATTTTTTTCCTTTCATGGAACTTTAAGCTCAAAAGGAGAGGGTTAGCCTGCATTTTGAGGGAAGGAATAGACCATCATTTGGGAGACTGCCAGCTACATAACAAATTTGAGTGTAGAAGAATCCCAACCCTTTGTTCTGCGTATTTAGCTACCAGCCAGCAGTTTCCCCATCCCTTTTTTTTATGCTGAGCTAACTACAAACAGCCTCATGTATCCTTTTCATGTCAGAGAAATCTATTGACTGATGATCACATTTCCACTACTTTCCTGGCTAGGCAAGGCTGGGGTGTGAGGAATCAGAATATAATAATTGGAACTCTCTAACCCATTCTTTTAACATACAACATCACATTCTGCTTTTTAAATAATGTTTTCCCCATAATATTTTTGAACACTCATCATCTTGCATGTCTTCAAACAATGTTAACGCAAGCTCTGAGCTACAAATTTCCTTACTGTTCCATTGGTATTTTTAGCAAGGAATATTTATTTTTATTGCCATCTTGTTTTATTCTCAGGCTGGTTTTTATAAATCATCACAAATGCAGTAACGAGGAGTTCGAGAAATATATAAGAAATGAATACAGTGTGATCCAGTCGATAGGCAGAGAGCTGACTCTGTCTGCAGCCTGAAACAATCTCCATGACAATAAAAAGGGCTGGGAAGGATATGACACAGAAGTACTTATATGCCCAATACAGAGCTGGAGCCAATGTAAGAAGAAGTAGAGAAGCTAAAGATTACTGAAGGGGGACAGTCAGCTCCTGAAGGGTTATTTTTCCCTCTCTTAGCTAGGCTAGAATAGAAGAGGAGAAAATTCTCTCTCACTCTCAGAGAATGATGGAAATGTCAATTTGACCTCTCTTCCTACTCTACTAAAGCTCAGAGACAGGAAGAAACATTTCCTGCCTAAGAGCCTCAAGGGAGCAAGGCTAAGGAGCAGGCAAAGCTAAGGGCCCCGTTACATGGAATTTAATTCCTGTCAGCTCATGTGAGGTGGTATCAAAACTCCTCCCTGGGCTTCTAGGAAAGAGTTAGTATTGGCTCCATGTGTTTTCCTGGTAGAGCCCCTAGGTAGGAGGAAGAAGAAGTAGAGAAGGTTGTGATGGACCTAAATGAAAGCAGAAGAGGATTGTTCTTCTTGGGGTTTGTTTGTGTTACTCTTGTGATCCTTGTGGAGGAAGCTGAGGCATCATTTGAGTTTGTGTCAAAGCCTTCGGTTGGGCTCAGTTTGTGATCCTGAGCACAGGGGATCCTTCACCCTCCATTCTTGTCCCCTCAGGGCAATGGAGAAAGGACCAGGTTCTAAAATTAGATAGAGGAGACAGAGAAAGCCTAGTACAGGTGATAAAAAACACCCACTGTTACCTCTCTGGTGGTCTAGTCTATTCATTACTTTCACCACCACAACCCGGATTTGATTTCCAGTCAGGGAAAGAAGCTTTTCAACACGTCTTCACTTGTCTCCTCAACTGATACTTCATCATGCTCAGATGGGTTTTGGAGACCATGTGAAAACCAAACAGCCTCAGAACAGAGCATAGATATGTTCCCATTGTGGACCTTTCATACAAGTAGAGCTGGTCAAATCATTTATTTCTTTGCTTGCTAGGTAGCCTAACCTATATAATAATAATAATTAATAGTTCAGGTTGCTCCAAGATGATTTTTTTTCAGAGTTCTTGTTGAAACAAAACTGAAAAAAAAATCATTTTTGGCCACCAAACTATTTCAGAAAATAAAATATTCATCGAAAAAATGTTCACCCAGGTCTATAGGCTAGTCTTCAGAATTAACCATCTGGAGAGAAGGATCATTAGCCTCTTCCATTCCTGAAGTCTAGCTGCTGAAGGGTTCTGAGGATGAACCGTATTTCATAGCCTTCCACCTGTATACCGCTGGTTGCCATCTTGCTCAAGGTGAAAGGCAATGTGGTTTAGTGGCAGATCTATGTATAGCCCTCTGTTCAAATGTCAACAGAGGAGTATTTATTTTGCATTGCATATAAAAATAAAATACATTGTGGTGAAACCTAAACCTGAGATCAATGTGAAACATGGCAATTTTAAATCAAGGACAAAATCTCTACTGAGTTGAACAGAAGGAAGTCTTTTTCATCAGGTCCTTTCAAAGGCTAAAAGTTGAGATGGTTCTTAGAGGTTCCAGGCACATAATTGGCCAGAATTTTCAGATCTCACACCCACCACTAGAGCCAGATTTTCAGAAGAACTCAGCTCCCAGTTAGGCACCTACATTTTTGCCCAGTTTTTCATCTTGGGTCAACCTTAATGTCTATTATCGTTATGATAATATTGGTTAGACTTGCTATCAAAGGGGGGGGGAATAATTTGCACATGTCTATTTGTGTAAAAGGGCATGCAGCCAGGACTTTGAGGTGCACAGTGGAAACATGCCCACATTTTGCTATTCGTCAGTGGGAAGCTTTGATTTTCATATTGTCTTCACAGCCCTTCCCAGCATTATTTAGAAGAAGGGGGAGTCAGGAAAAAAATCACACTTTTGTTTGAATTGCAAGTGAGGAAGGAACTAAGGTTTTTTATTGTAAAGTTACTTTCTCTGAGCAAGAATTGAGCCCAGGCTGCTGATCCCACCTACAGGATCATGAAATTTAGAGAAAGCAGAGGAGGTTTGTGCTAGGCACATCTTGTATTCCCCTAATAAGTGAGCAGGGAGACTACCACACTTCAGAAGTCACAGGGCTCTAGGAAACCTGTAACTTTAGGTGAGGGTGATTGTGTCCAAAAACCAGCTGTGCTGTAGAAGGCCTATAGGTGTTGAAAGAGATGTGCCACCTGGGCCTCCCTAAGCAGCTCATAAAACATTTAAGAAAACTAGGGTTGATAGATCAGTTGTTTCCATGGTGTCAGGATGGTTGAGTGCTCTAAAATTGTAGAGTCAAGGTACTATCTTTCTCTCAATTGGGTGTTCTGGTCTCCATTGATAAACCTTGCTTAATATCCCACTCGTGAAACAATCTTTTTATTCTACCTGGAGAAATGGCTTCATTTCAATCTCTCTTTTAACATGAGAAGAGCGCTTGCTACGGATTTCTGTTAGAGTAGTGGCAAGAGAAGTTGGAAGGAATTCAAATACCTTTGGAAGCTGTGTATTGAGGGCCCCCAGTTGGGTAAATTCCAGTTTATTCCCTAGGAGAAAGTTGGCATTGCTTGAGGGTATGCAGATTTGGGTGTTAAACATACAGGTGGAGGAAGAAGGGAGCAGTATAGTAAACATTGATAATATGGAATGTAAGACTCTTAGTCTCATGGTTTGGGCTTGAGTCCCAAGTTGGGTGCCCTATCTACCCTGGTTTGGCTGCTTCCTGAGGGCACAGAATTGACTACATAGGAGCAAAGATAGGAAGCAACTAAAACCAAGAGCGCTGTTATAGTGTGCCAATATTCTATGAGGCTGTATCAAAACCCTTCTCTCTGAAATACTATCAGCTCAATGAGTTGTTGTTTTTTCCTGGAAGAGCCTCTAGGTAGGCAGAAAAAGCAGGTGAGAGGATTGCGATGGGATAAATGAAAGCTGAGGAGGGTTGTTCCTCTTGAAATTTGTTTGTGTTTCTCTTGTCATCCTGATGGAGGAATCGGATGCATAATTCAATTTTTTTTCAATGCCTTTGATTGGGTTCAGTTTGTGACATTGAGCACAGGGGGTCCTTCATGTTTTGTTCTTGTTCCCACAGGAGAATGGAAACTGGGCCAGTTTTCCAATTCAGACAGAAAGTAGCCTGAGACAGCCTAGAAGAGCTAGTGCCTTGGTGACAGTGCCTCTTTAACCCACATTCAATTCCAGGTCATGGAACAGAACTTTTCTGCAAAAATATCCAAAAAATGTTGTTTCACTTTAATTTATGAGCACAATTGTGTGGCAATTAAATTAAATAAAATTGTATTTATTTAAATTTATTAAATTTAAAGTTATTACATTATTAGTTTATTTATTAATGTATTTATTAATTTAATTTGTTCTTTCATTTTTATTTATTACATTTTAATTTATTTAGATTTATTAAATTAAATTAAGATCCTAAAGTTTCTATGCTCAGATTTTTTAAGTAGCTGGTAATCTCTGAAATAATGTTCTATTCCTTCCCTCAACATGCAGGCTAACCAGGGCAGGACATTGATGACACGAAACACAATGCCTCAAGCAAAAAAATTTTTTGCTGCCCCCACCCCAGCCCTGGGCTCCCCCCCGCACCCTCCTGCTGCCCCAGCCCTGGGTTCTCCCCGCAACCCACACCCCTGCCACCCCCGCCCTGGGCTCTGTCCCCTCCACCCACACCCCCTGCTGCCCCAGCCCTGGGCTCTCCCCATCCCCACCTACACCCTTCTTCCGGCCTAGGCCTGGATCACTGGTAACTCGCTCCCATGGCAGGTCATTCAGCAGAAATTTTAGATGTGCACAGAACACAGACAGGTTTGGTTCCCATATGGTTACAGAACTGCAGCAAAGTGGAACAATTTTCAGCTTGTGTGATTGGAGGATATCTGGATGTATATTATAAGACTGTCCTACATAAATGTGGAAAAGTTGAGGTGCCTTTATTATTCTTTTGTTCCATTCTTTGTTTCTATGGGGAATTTGCCAATGCAATATCACTGTCTAAAACTAAAAAAAAAAGGGGGACAATGGCTGTTGAAAATAGCAATTCCAGTCCTAAAAACCACTGGGAAGCATTTCTTGCTCAATTTTATTGTACTTTTTCTACAGCAAGTTACAGTGGATCAGTATATTTGATTTGGGAGAAATGAAGTAACAGCTGCCCAAATTAAGCTTGAGCACGCCTGAATTTTGAGGGTATTAAAATCTGGAAGGCAGGTGCTAGATTCCCTTTCTGAATCTTAGCTAAATCTGGAAAGGAAAAGTCAATTTCTGCTTCCATGCCTCAGAAGTGTAAATCCTCCTATGTGCCTGGTACTGTATCTAAAGCTGCCCAAGTCCAGTAGAGCCCCCCCCCTTACTTTTCATTTTAAATTCTAGTGGGATCTCCCTTGCTAGGCTTCAGATAGAGAGATGCACTGTCCATTTAGTCCACCCAATTCCTTCTCTGGGGGCTGCCAGGTGAGGTCACACCAGTATCCCTAATTTGGTCTGGGGATGTCTTCTGAATGGGATATCTCGGCCAAAGCCTATTCCTTGGGCACACTTGTTCCCCGTTCACAGTACCACCACTTCTAGCAGCCAGCTCTCCATTCACAGCTAGCTGCAGCATGAGGTTTCAGCTACCATACTCCCTCCCCCACCCTTTCCTGTTGCTAGCAGCCAAGGTAATGCTGGGAAATGTAGTTCTTTCCCTGCTCCAGGGTTGGCTCTATAGGCAGGGAGCTAACCAAGGAACTACACCTCCCAGGGCCCCCTGTTGGTTCTCAGCTCCCAGGCTGGATCCCTGCCGGCTGCTGCCCCTGCAAATGGGCTACCCCAAGCACCTGCTTGCTTTGCTGGTGCCTAGAACCATCCCTGAGGCTAACCCACTCCTTTTGACCTTAAAAGTTTCATGGAAGGAAAAACTAATGAAGAAGAAAGCATAGAAGTTATGGATGTATTTGAGAAAGGACTTGGACAAAAAGAACCAGAAGCCCCAGTTCTCCTGGCTGATTTTGAACCTGGTTCCCAACAACATTTCTATAGATTGTTGTTCACTCCCCACTTTGATAATGCAGACAGTCCCTTTCCAGTACAAATCTCTAGCATATCATTCCAATAGCAGGAGTCAGGATTTCTCTGGGGCACTGAAATTTTTCAGGGGGTTGGTGCATAAACTCAGCCTTACATTCCACCTTTGAAGTTTCATAGACTATAACAGCAGCATAAAGAAAGAGCCGTGCCAATTTCTCACTGTCAGAGGTGAAGGTGGCCACGTCCCCTCTGTCTGACCATTGCCATTGCAGGAGAGAAGGTTTCAATAGAATTGAATGCCCTGGCTCAGACAAGAGACACAGGGAGGTTTTGCTATTCATGGATCTGTGCAAATGAAGTTGTGTCTGTGTGTGAAATTGAGGAGGGAAATGAAACGTCCACATGGTGGCCCAGTGCCTTAACGAATGTGGGTGAAGGACTCGGGCTGAGAAATGATTTTACAGGAGTTTGTATCAATTTATTGCCCTGATTAAAAGCTATGGCTAAAAGGCAGCCACTGTTGTTACTACTTGAATCTGCTTGGGGACACCCGAGTGGATGTCAATTCCATTGCCTTAACCAGGGCCAGTCAATTATTTTCTCAAGATCCAAATTTCTTGCTCAAGGTATAGTCAATGTCTAGACTCCAGAGCAAACAATACACTGATGATAATAAGAATATAGAAAGATTCTGCAGTCACTATGGGCATAACTATGATGATTGTTTCGTGTTTCGCTCTTTATATCTGGCACCACCATCTTGCCCGTTAGTCTTGTAATTTACCAAGGGTAAAACTAAACATCTCTTCAGCTACAAGGGAGTGTTTGTGTTCATTCCTGTTAGTTACACAGGGAGTTGATGTAGCTGCTGTCAATCCTCCGGCTCTGCCGGGATAAGTAACATTTCAGGCTGTCACTGAACTGAAGAAAGGAGATAATTTTTTGACAGGTTACGCCTCCTATTAAAGGTGTTTGTCTGGCTGGCAGCCCTGGTTCCCAGGTCTCTCCTGAGGGAAGAAAGCTTCTGTGCAAAATACCAAAACTTTTAACAGAGAGGAGGGAAAGGCGATGGCCACATGATGGGGCCAGTATGTACCACAACATGGTTCTTTTATGTGGGATGACTCTGAACACTGACTGATCTCCATTCCCTTGTATTTGAAGAGATGTTTAGATTTGCACTTGGGAACCTATAAGGCTGAAGCAATTTTATAGATGGTGACACTACGATTGAAGGGTTATTTAATGTTGTAAACATTGTTCAAAACACATAGCTTAAACTTGAACTGCCTGTTATTAAAGGTTTGTTTCCCCACGTCAGTTCCATAAGCTCTGGTAGTAACGCCCTGGGTTCTCTCATGCCTCGGTGGGAACTAAGGGGAATCGTCCCATGCTGCCCTTGGCTCCAGGCTGATTTTTCTGGGGAGGGGACTGTAATTGATTTGTTTGCTGTTGAGAAGGGAGCCAGGCCATTTCTCAGGGAACGAGAACTCCCAGCAACTTCCCAGCCAAACCCAGGCTGCTGCCCTGTCCCAGCCTCTGTTCTCCTCGGGGCCCTGCATGTTTGACTCTAGAGCATGCAGGGAGCAGCAGCTGAGGCAGAGGACAGCATGGGCTGGGCAGATGTTAGGAGCATAACATCAGAGGCCGATACTGGCTCCCTCCTCAGTCCCCACTCGCACCCCTGGACAGCAGCCTGGAGCCAAGGGCAGTGCTGAGTGGGGGTTTCTTTTTTTTCTCTTCCTGGGGTGAGCAGACAGCTGGGGCTGTTTCTAGCAGAGCCGTTGGAACTGAATTGGGGAACCAGCTTTTAATAACAGGCAGCTCAAGTTCAGACTAATTTTGTTACAATTTTCTTTATAATGTAAAATAATTCAAAAGTAAATGGGCAGGAATTATTGTAACTCTTTTCTCCTAGTGTTCCTGGCCATAGAGAGAAATGGCTTTTTGGCTTTTCATGATACGGGAGTCAGGTTCGTTCACTGTTCAGAATTAATGTGTACAGAAACCTATTGGGTTTCATTTCTTAAGTTCTGTTGCCATCGTGTGACCATTTCCTTCCCCTCCTTTCTGTCCAAAGCGCAGAGTCCAATTCCTCCAGGGAGAGAAGGACATCTTTCTTCTTTCCTTCCTAAACAGCCCCTTTCCTTAGAGAGCCCCTTGCTGGGATCTGGGTGGGGAACAGCCGTTTCTGAGGATTAATTTTACAGCATATTTGGTGTTGATATATAGATTTTACAGCCAGGCTAGATCACCATGTACCTCTGCTCTGACCTGATTCATAACAGAGTCCAGAGAATTTTACCCAGTGACTCCTACATCCACCCCAAAATCTTCTGGCTGAAGGAGGAGGATTATATAATATATATGGAGATATACCTATCCCATAGAGCTGCAAGGGACCTAGAAAGGCCTTTGAGTCCACCCCCCTGCTTTCACTAGGAGGATCAAGTACTGATTTTTGCCCCAAATCCTTAAGTTGTCCTCTCAAGGATAGAGCTCCAAATGCTGGGTTTAATAGGCCATTGCTCAAACCGCTGAGCTATCCCTCCCACAGCTTTAGGGTTTTTTTTAGAAAGTCATCATGTTTGGATGTAAAGGTGTGAAATGGGAAAATTGCCCCTCTTTCAAGTTTAAATGTTTTAACTTCTACCTCTAGACCAGGGTGGCCAACCTGAGCCTGAGAAGGAGCCAGAATTTACCAATGTACACTGCCAAATGTACACCTTTGTATGCAACTACTGAGACAATTGTGAACCTGCCTATCATTATCATTATCACTTTGAAATAATGATGATGATGTATACTTGGCTCTATATCCCAGTGTGCCCTGGACTTCTACAGGTTGCATTCACCAATCCAACCATTTGGCACTTTCAGATGGGTACCTCTGTATTGTGCCTGATCCTTGTACAGCTATAAAAGGCTGATAGATGCTGATATTTCCCCCTCTTTTTAACCAGCACTAGTACCAAGCCAGGCTGGGAAGAAAGAGAGAGAGAGCAGCAGGTTTCTCCTATTGTTTCCTGCTCTCTTTTTCTTGACTAGATTCTCCTCTGCACCAACTTGCTCTTTCTTTTCCAGTAAACCTGGCTAGCTCAGTTGGTAGAGCATCAGACTTTTAATCTGAGGGTCCAGGGTTCAAGTCCCTGGTCAGGTGATAAACTACTGCCCAAGATTTTAAAAATCTGTCTTTCTGGAGTCCTCTTAGATGTTACTTTTTGTCTTCTTGATTTTTCCTTTCCTAAGAAGGGCCTTTGTGTGTGTGGGATTGAAGGGGCAACTTCCTGACATCCCCTATGTCCTTGCAAGCTGGAGGAATAAAGGCCTCTGGGCATATAGCTTCTTCCTCCCCTGCACACACACACACAGAATATCCCTAAGGAACTAAAATCACCTACTGCCTTCCCCTGTCCTGCTGGATCCCCAAAAGAGGATGCTCTTCACCCCGAACCCATGTCCCCTCTATTCCCAGTGCCCCTGTGTTGGGGCTGCTGACATGACTTCTACTACCCCTGGGCTTACATTGCAATGTAGACATACCCTGAGAGTGCATCTATACTGTGATAAAAGCTCTGTGGCCCGGCTGGCCTGGATCTTCTGACTTGGGCTCCTGGGGCTCAGGTTGTGAGGCTAAAAACTGCAGTGTAGACATTTGGGCTCATACTGGAGCCCAGGCTTGGAGACCCTCACCCCTCGTGGGGTCTCAGAGGCTGGGCTCAAGCCCAAGTGTCTACACTGTAATTTTACAACCCTGTAGCACAAGCCCCACAAGCCTGAATCAACTGACCCAGGGTTTGAGAATAGTGACTTGGGTGTGTTTATGACAGCCTAACATTATGTCTACACTATGTCCACACTGCAATGAAATACCCAGGGCTGCCCCATGCCAGCTCAGGCTGCCGGGGTTTGGGCCGTGGGGTGGTAAATTTCGGCTCATGCTCAATAGCAGGCTCTGGGACCCCACAAGGTTTGGAGGGAGTTTAGCAAGCAAAAAAGGTAAAATGGCAGTGGAGTATTACCATGGACTCAATGGCATTTCTCCATTGATTTGTCTGCTTTGGGGCAGGGACAATAACATGTCCTGATGCATTTGTTATTTCAAAGAGTGGTTTAGGATTTTCATTCTCACACACAGTGCACAAAGCAGGACTCAACCCAGGGTGTAAACTAAATGAGCTGCCCACAGATTCTGGTAGCCACAATGAGCCATTTGGTATGAGAACTCAGACCTGTCCCAGAGGGAGGGGGTCATCTGTGAGGAGGTTGGAACACTGACCTATCAGCTCTTAACTCCCAAACTTTCAGTAACTCTATTATCAGTGCCCGTGAGTGTAATTTAAACCATAAATTGGTGACCCTGGACTAGACCAAAGGCCCATGTAAGTCTGTATTTTGTTCTCTGACAGTAGCCAATACCAATACAGTAACCACAAAGACACCACTAGGATTTGAACCCAAGATCCCCTGTTTACTAAATAGGTGCTTTAGCCAACTAAGCCATGGTGCCTGCTAGTGGTCAAAACATGGTGTCTGCCCACACTTGACTTCTTGCCAGACCCCACCCAGGCCTGACAAGTTTGCTCATGTTTGGATTCTGCAAAGCAGAAGAGCAGGTGAAGTTTTCCTTGCAAGCTGTGTGTGTGTGAATCTTTGGCCAGGGCTGCACTACAAAGTTATTTCAGCAGAATTATATTGCTCAGGCATGTGAAAAACACACTATACTCCCTCGGTCGGCAGCTATTGGCGGGTGTACACACTGCAATGCCACGTCTGGAGACAAAACTGCCCTGTTTTGGTGACAAAATAAAACCACCTCGATGAGAGACCGAGAGCTTTTTGCTGCAAACTTAAATCGACAAAGTGTCAGTGTAAACACTGCTGGTCATTATATCACCATAACTGGCCTCCACCAGTATCCCACAATGCCCGCCATGAACTCGCCTGCCCTGCATTCCTGCTACAGAGGTTGGGCCCCTCCCCTTTTATAGTTCTGGGAAGCTCTGACAGCTGAGCCTGCTGCTCTGCTCCAGCAGCAAGGAGGAAATCACTGCCGTGGAATGCTGCTCTCTCCCACACTACCAATGCAGAACAAGTGGCAGGAGCTTCCTCATAGTGCCGGGCCATTGGTGTCTGAACTGTGGTGCCCCCGTGATGCCCCTTCCCCAGGGCCCCTCACTCACTCTGCCCCTTCTCCCTGAGGCCCCAACCCCACACTGCCCCTTCTCCCTGAGACCCCACCCCACCCTCCCACCAAGGCCACACCCACAAAACGCCTCTTCCCCCCAAGACTCGGCCTTGTGTTCCCCCCTCTGTTGTTTGTCCTTATGGCAGGTAAAAAGTGGTGGGGCCATGGCCTCCTAAACCCCCTTATTCTGGCAACACTGATACAGAGCTAGGCAGGCAGCAGTGTGGGTGTGTGTGTGTGTGGGTGAGTGGCTGTGTGTGTGTGAGAGAGAGAGAGAGAGAGAGAGACTGCTGTGCTGTGCCACTGAGGGAAGTGGAGGCTTATGTCGGGGCTGTCCCTCTCCCCTTGACTCAGGACTGGTTGCTTTCCGCAGCTGTCTGAACTGGGAGACAGTGTGCCCATGCACTCACTCTTCCCCAACACACACACTCCCCCAACACACACACTGTCTCTGCCCCCGACACACGTTCTCTGTCACACACTCTGCCCGCCACACACACTGCAGTTGAAAAGCAGCTGGCACTCTAGTAGGATGCCCAAGGAACAATGGGATACAGAAACCTGCATCATGTGATGCAGTACTGGCCCATGAGTCATTGGAAACCCTTCCCAAAGCACCCTGCGGCCAGTTGCACAGTTAGCTACTGTGGAGGAATAGGCCTGGCTGGCCTCCCTTGCACCGATCAAAACATCGGTGAAGACTCGTCATATAGGCCCGCCCTGCAGGCCACAAGCCTGAACCAAACTAAGTATCATGTTCTCTGCCAGTCTCGGTCAAGGGTCATGACCAGAGGAGGGAGGTGGGACCAAGGAGGGAAAGAATAAAAAGCCCCAGCAGCAGCACTAATGAAATATGTTCATGGCTGGTGAAATAGAATAACCGCTTGTGTGAAGCAATAGGTAACTTTAGCTGGATGGAAACTGACTAAATGCAGCCTCTCCTTTGGGTGATCTGTGACACTCCCCTCCTCCCCATGATTCCAGCTAAATGCAAGGTGGCCAATCATGGTTCTCTTCTGGGTGCTCTGTGACCTCCCTGAATTTCTAGCTAAATGCAAACTGACTAATTATGCTCCTTCTTTGGGTGCTTTGTAACCCTCCCCGGTGCACTGTCGGTAACACCCCGGAAAAGTAACGTACACCCTGCCGAGAATATACCCTAACTGGTGCCAAATACTGCCCATATCGGAAACCACCAAGAAGCCCTCTACCCTATATGCACCCAATTCTCGAAAAATAATAAGGAAGGTACCGGGAAAGGGAGCAGACCCCAACTCTTTTATTTTCATAAATGATGTATAACTTGTACTATGTTTGCGGTTTGTAAGAATAAAAGGAGCCTGCGAGCTCTGATCGGGGGTGTAGTTTCTGACTGCAACCCCCAACGCATTGGTATGTATTGCAATAAACTGGCCTCAGGCTTGAGTCTGTGAACTAAAATCAATGTGTGGGTGACTTTTTCCATGACACTACCCACAGTGCACTGCTCTCTGTGGTGATCCAAGAGCTGCTAGCGTGGATGTGCTCTGGTGACACAAGCAGCCTAGTGTAGACACGCAACAGCAGTTTAATTAAAATGCTTTAACAAAAGCAGCATAACTCGTAGTGTAGATATAGCCTGAGAGTGAGACAAGACCCAGCTCCTATTGGCACCAAAGGTGCTCAGGCACTGAAACTAAAGAACCACAACTACCTCCATAGCTGGCAGGATTCAAACCTGCCAACGGAGACCCCAATGGAGTTAGTCTAGCACCTTAACCACTCAGCAACAACTACTTACTTTACATGGCTTTCTAACTACACTCTAGTTCTGTTCTCACTGAGTGATCATTTCCAATTGTTTCCTCAGACCAGCTTCCACAGCACACTCACTGCTGTGCAAGTGTGTCTGTGACTGAACAGCAAGAATTCCTGCTCATTTACCTACTGGCTGGAGAATGATGAGAGTGTGTTTGCAGTTAATGATGTTGCTGTAGATTGTTGTCCATTTCCTGCCTTGATAATTCAGACAGTCCCTTTCCCATCATATCCCCAGTACCTCAGTGATTGCAATAGCAGGCGGCAGGTTTTCTCTGGGGCACAGAGCTTTGCCAGGGGGTTGGTGGCTCCTTTCTTTCCTCACCTTGGAATAAACTCAGCTTTTTATTCCACCCTTGATGTTTCATGGAATAACAATGGCAGCATGAAGAAAGAGGTGGGCAGGGCAGGTGCCTCGGGGGAGGGGCAGAGAAGTGAGAGCAGTGGTCAGGGTGGGTCTCAGGGGAGGGGGCAGAAAGGTGTGAGTGGTGGGCATGGAGGATCTCAGGATAGGGGCAGAGAGGTGTGAGTGGTGGGCAGGGCGGGTCTCAGGGGAGAGGGCAGAGAGGTGGGGGCGGTGGGCAGGGAGGGTCTCAGGGGAGAGGGCAGAGAGGTGTGGGCAGCAGGCGAGGAGGCCTCAGGGGAGGAGAGGAGTGAGCCAAAGGCAGACCAGCAGGCCTCAGCAAAAGAGGCAGAGCGGAGGTGGGAAGTGGCCAAATGGGAGCGAGGGTGGAGCACAGGTGGGCCTCAGAGTGAGGAGAATGAGTAACGTGGGGTGGAGTTGGGGAGCAGTGCCAGGGTTTGGGCACCGATGCCCCCCCCCCTACTTCTAGGGACCTTCCAGTGCTTGTGCTCAGCCTCCTCTAATGCAAGAGTCATGGGCCACCTATTCTCTGGGTCTTCACTTACCAAGTCCCTCCCCAAGCTATACTGATGGGAGAAGCCCTCCTGTCGACACAGCACTATCTACACCGGGGTAACTTTAATATAACTGTATTGCTTGGGGGGGGGGGGTAAATTTTTTACACCCTTAAGTAATGTAGTTACACCGACCTAATTTTGTAGCGTAGACCTGTAGAATCACACATACACCTTGGGAACTTCACCTGTTTCCCTGCTTTACAGAATCCAAACACAAACAATGCTTGTCAAGCTCCCGTGGGGGTTGGCAGGGAGTCAGGTGTGGATAGACACCATCAATTAATCACAGGCATACACCCTGGCTTTGCTGGCTAAAACATCTGTTTTGTAACAACGAGGTCCTGAGTTCAACTCCCTGTGGTGCCTTGTTGTGTGTCTTTTGGGGCACCTGATATTGGCTACTGTCAGAAGACAAAATACAGAGTGAGATTGACCTTTGGTCTAGACTAGTATGGCTGTCCTTATAGTTTAAATTACACTCACAGGCCCTGATAATAGAGTTACTGAAAGTTTGAGAGTTAAGAGCTTATAGGTCAGTGTTCCAAGCCGCTCACGGATGACCCCCTCCCTCTGGGACTGGGACAGGGTCAGGTCTGAGCTCTCACACCAAATGGCTCATGGCTACCAGAATCTGTGGGCGGCTCATTTTGTTTATGTCGAGGGTTGAGTCCCACCCCACGTTACTCCACCCCACGTTACTCATTCTCCTCATTCTGAGGCCCCACCTGTGCTCCACCCTCGCTCCCATTTGGCCACTTCCCACCTCCACTCTGCCTCTTTTGCTGAGGCCTGCTGGTCTGCCTTTGGCTCACTCCTCTCCTCCCCTGAGGCCTCCTTGCCTGCTGCCCACACCTCTCTGCCCTCTCCCCTGAGACCCTCCCTGCCCACCACCCCCACCTCTCTGCCCCCTCCCCTGAGACCTGCCCTGCCCACTGCCCCCTCCCATGAGACCGACCCTGCCCAACACCGTGTCTAAGAATGAAAATCCTAAACCACCCTTTGAAATAACAAATACATCAGGACATGTTATTGTCCCTGCCCCAAAGCAGACAGATTAGACTAGTATTGGTTTTTCAGCAGAAAAATTTCAATTTGGGGGATTTTGTTTTCCCAGGCAGACCTTGCCAAGGGACACAGAAAGAAAATGTTTGAGTTTCTCCTTCAGAACAGCTTGGCCTTGACACTCTAGCTGTGGGTCACTGTTGGGCCTTGCTGAGGTGGGGACATTTTAATAATTTGGGGAAATCCCAGGGTGTTTGGGGGAGATTGTGAGGATGTTACCTTTTGAGATAAAAACCAAGAAATAAAGAACTCTTTGAGAAATCTGGGATTTAGACATACTTTATTTAAAGCAAGGGAGCTCTGAGATCCTAAGAAGGTTTCTGTTTGCAGGAAGCAACATGGTTTGGTCTTTCATTGTACCAAAAGGGGAGATGGTTGTTTGTAAAGAGAAGACTAAATGTGCACAATGAGGATGGGATTCAAAGTCATGTGTGCAAAGCACAATAAATTAGCAGTTAATTATCTTAAACACTCAGCCACTTCATCTGAACTATCAAAGAAGGGACAGGAGGAGAAATATAAGGCCAGGAGCAGTAGGGCCAATAAAGAGTTTTTAAATACTAAACGGAAGCAGGGGCTGAATGAGCTCCCCCCTCACATCTAGTGATGGGGGAAAGACTTCAGGAACAGACTGTGTTTGCATAGACATGCCTACTCTGCCTAGGTATGCAGCAAGTATCCTTTGTATAAAACAACAAAAATAAAGGTGATTCTGTTTTCCTGTAGTCAGCAAAAAAATGTTTTTAAAAAAGGAGTGGGGAGGGGGTGGGGCATTTTTAAGCAATGATATGTCCACAGCAAGGGTCTGGGAAATGTTTATTTTGTTTTCTGACACTTTATGGGCAAGCCAGTGGAAGAACAACCCAGAACACCATGGGTCTACCGTCGCAACAATAAATTGTGTTCTGTGTTTGTGTTGTTTGTCTTGTTATTACCGTTAATTTGGTGGATACTGTAAGTCCTTCCGGCCCTTTTAATTGGATATGTCATGCTGCCCATTTTGGGACCAAGGGAAAATGTACCCTAATTAAACTTCTTCCACTCCTTACTCTGCCACCTCCCTCCAAATGGTCTGTGACACACCATCCCCATGGTGGTCTACCCCCATCCAGAGACTTGTGGTTCTTAATGCAACTGGTTTACAAATGACTATCACTCTGTTCCCCACTGACTGGTATCTCAATACAACATTTGCTAACTGTTCTCAGTTTACCAAAGTAAGTGAAAGAATGTTGCTATGAATAATTTCACACTCATTTAAATTGGATGGATGGGAATTAAACAAGAACATCTGAAAATGGCGAGCCCTCACAAACCTACCTCTGGGAAGGTTGAAATTTGTTGCAGGAAGCTGACTCAGCAGCTCAAATTCAATGCTTGGAACATGCCGTGGGGCTACTGGACTGGGTGGGGGGGATTATTATAGGGATTTGTGCTTAACTCAACTGACCATTTGTTGGGAAATGTTATTCTAACCCTCAAGAATATTAGAGAATCCCTTCTAAGTAAATTGGTGAACAGGGTAAAGACTATTTTGTGGGGAGAAGCATGTAGCCAGGTTCAACAAGCCTTCACCAATCATCTTGTAAATCTCTTGCAAAATGTCCGCCATTGTTTATAGCCACCTGGGTTGAAGGGGACCAATGTAGCAAATCAATTAAAGGTGTATTGGCCCTTTAGAACCACCCGGGAAACAATTTTGGAGGACTGTACACTGAGCCGGTGTACCTTTACTGTTAGAGGCTGAAGGAAAATGGACCTCAGCCACCCTTTTACAGACAGGGTTCGGGGGTGGGTGCAAATAGAAATGCAAGAACCCATATAGCAAGCAGTAATAACAAATAATGACACACTGTTTCTAATGGGATCCAAGGTATACTACCCATACAGGGTCTTGCATGGGTGGGGCAGGGAAATACCTGGAAGGGATGGCCCCAGGAACCACCGCCCCTGCAGTGTTTAGAACCTGAAATTAATAGGCAGCAGGTTTAAAACAAATAAAAGGAAGTTCTTCTTCACGCAGCACACAGTCAACTTGTGGAACTCCTTACCTGAGAAGGTTGTGAAGGCTAGGACTATAACAGAGTTTAAAAGAGAACTGGATAAATTCATGGTGGTGAAGTCCATTAATGGCTATTAGCCAGGACGGGTAAGGAATGGTGTCCCTAGCCTCTGTCTGTCAGAGGATGGAGATGGATGGCAGGAGAGAGATCACTTGATCATTGCCTGTTAGGTTCACTCCCTCTGGGGCACCTGGCATTGGCCACTGTTGGTAGACAGGATACTGGGCTAGATGGACCTTTGGTCTGACCCCGTACGGTCTTTCTTATGTTCTTACGTTCTTATGTACTCCCTCAACATTGGGTGGAACAGGGAAATAAAATTTGTTGGGAGGAATCAGCCGTGCTTAATGGCCAGGTTTTGGAGGGTGAAAGGTGTGTGGAGTGGATGGAATTTGGACCAGGAAACTTATCCTTGCAGCTGGGAAACTCCACTTACCAGATTTATATATCAGCTATGCATCAGCTTAATGTAACTGGACACCCAACGATACCTACTAACTGGACTATGGAACCCACCTAAATGAACTGTGACCATGTGATACAGCTACTCCAGGAGCTCCAGGTGGAGCATCGCTGAACACTGATTTTGGAAGCCAAGGGCCTTTGAAGAATGAATGCCTTCCAACTGGCTACTAAACTGCCTGCTGATTGTGCCTGGACTAATGTTGCCTGTGCCCTTCAAACAGGCCTAATGAACACTCATTCACTTCTTGGTCACCTTACTCATGTTGTAGGAATGTTATTCCTATTAATTGTAATATTGATCATATTCATGGGGTGTTTGAAATTATGTACTGCCTTAGTCTCTCCCCAAAAGCCATATTTCTAAATTAAGTGGCTTTCCCCATTATGACCTGCCTTCTCTCTCTCCTTGTAGCATGATCAGTGGACCAAGCTATCACGCTAGCTGGAGCCAGGGCTTCCAGCCTGAATGCCCCACTGTTCAGTGTGTGAGAAGGAGGGGTGCCTGGGCCCTTTTTTGAAGAGAGTGGGGGAGAGTTAGGATATATTAGGGTTAACTAACAGACGTGGGAAGCTGCTAATGTATTGACATAGCATTAGGGGACAAAGGGATAGGTAGGTTTTAGTTCTTTGTTTAATAAATAAGTTGCCATATTTTTCTCTTCCGTGTTGCTTGTAAGAATAAATAAAAATGCATCTGCATAAGAAATGTAGCTCTCGCATAATGCCCTTTGTGTGAAACAAGGTAAAATAAATGTTATTTCCCCCTCTCTTCCTTTCCCAGCTACATAAACAAGCTCTGGCTTATGGCCCCTTCCTCCCTCCCCTAAGAATTGCTGACCAAGGAGGTTTATGGCAACCAATGGTTGCAAAGAAATGTATTTTCAAGGAAAAATGCCTGTATGATATGTGTAATGCTATCAGCAATAGATAGGAGTGGGTCTACTAACAGAATGGGTGTTTTATTACTTAATAAGGGTTTTGGGGGTGTTGTAATGGATGTAGGCATGTACATACTAACTTAGACAAAAAGAGTGTGCAGTAACTACTTCAGTGCTTATTCGACAATTGTGTTGAGGCGAACAGGTATCACAATAAAGGATCCCATCTACTCAATCTGCCTCTGGGTCAACCTGCTCTTTTTTCAACTAAAGTCAGGGAGGAGTATTAACCCTCCCTCCCTTGGGCCCGCCCTTCAGCATTCCAAGGGAACACCAACACCATCCAGGTGACTTTGGGTGAGTAGGTCAACCAATAGGTTTGCTCCTAGGCCAGGCTGCAGCCCAGCTTCAGGACTCAGAGGAAACGAAGCTCGCATCCCTACCTTCAGGACTCCAGGCATGGCCAGCCTTCTGGATCAACATCCCCTCTTGCGCTCAAGTCACAACAACTAGTGGGCAAAAGACAGGCTCCTATGCCATTTGAAAGAGCAAGAGGAAGCCTTGGAACACCCAGTACTGTTAGGTGGCAAAAGAGCTGCCCCAAGACCCCACTGAGGCTTGAACTCTGAGTGGAGGATTCACCATGGCCTGCTCTACACTATGGGTTTAGGTCAACTTTAGCAGCGTTAAATCAAATTAAGCCTGGACACGTTCACACGACGAAGCCCTTTCTTTCGACTTAAAGGGCCCTTTAAACCGGTTTCTTTACACCACCTCCGATGAGGGGGTTAGCGATAAAATCGGCCTTTGCGGGTCAGAATTGGGGTAGTGTGGACGGAATTCGACGTTATTGGCCTCCGGGAGCTATCCCACAGTGCTTCATTGTGACTGCTCTAGACAGCACTCTCAACTCAGATGCACTGACCAGGTAGACAGGAAAAGACCCGCGAACGTTTGAATTTCATTTCCTGTTTGCCCAGCGTGGAGAGCACAGGTGACCATGCAGAGCTCATCAGCACAGGTAACTGTGATGGAGTCCCAGGATCGCAAAAGAGCTCCAGCATGGACCGAACGGGAGGTACGGGATCTGCTCACCATATGGGGAGATGAATCAGTGCTAGCTGAACTCCGTAGCAGTAAAAGAAATGGCAAAGTCTTAGAAAAGGTCTCCAAGGCCATGAAGGACCGAGGCCATAACAGGGACACACAGCTGTGCCGCATGAAAATTAAGGAGCTACGGCAAGCCTACCACAAAGCCAGAGAAGCAAATGGAAGGTCCGGGGCAGAGCCGCAAACTTGCCGCTTCTACGCGGAGCTGCATGCCATTCTAGGGGGTGCAGCCACCACTACCCCAACTGTGTGCTATGACTCCGTCAATGGAGAAACACACAGGGAAGAGGGTTCGGGGAACGAGGAAGATGAGGATGGAGGTAATGTAGGTAGCTCACAGCAGCAAGGAAGCAGAGAAACCGGTTTCCCCAACAGCCAGGATATGTTTGTCACCCTGGACCTGGAACCAGTAACCCCCAAACTCACCCAAGACCCTGAGGGCACACAGGAGACCTCTGGTGAGTGTACCTTTGTAAATATTACATATGGTTTAAAAGCAAGCATGTTTAATGATTAATGATTAATTTGCCTTGGCAATCGCGGCCAGTACAGCTACTGGAAAAGTCTGTTAACATGTATGGGGATGGAGCAGAAATCCTCCAGGGACATCTCCAGAAAGCTCTCCTTCATGTACTCCCAAAGCCTTTGCAAAAGGTTTCTGGGGAGGGCTGCCTTATCCCATCCGCCATGGTAGGACACTTTACCACGCCAGGCCAGTAGCACGTAGTCTGGAATCATTGCATAACAAAGCATGGCAGCGTATGGACCCGGTGTTTGCTGGCATGCAGACAACATCTATTCCTTATCTCTCTTTGTTATCCTCAGGAGAGTGATATCATTCACGGTCACCTGGTTGAAATGGGGTGATTTTACTAAGGGGACATTCAGAGGTGCCCGTTCCTGCTCTTCTGAACAGAAATGTTCCCCGCTGTTAACCACGCGTTGGGGGGAGAGGTGAAGTGATCATCCCAGAGAATTGGGTGTGTGTGTGGGGGGTGGTTTACTTGGGTTTGTGCTGCATGTTAACCCGGAAACCACAGCCCCTCCTTTTACATTGAAAACCCATTTTAAATGGCCAACCCAATTCATCCTTGATATGGGAAATGAGGGCGCTGCTGTTTGAAACCATTCCCACACGTCAAGAAGGTTAAAAAAGCCAAAAGACTGTGGCTTACCATGGCTGCCTGCAAGCCGAAATCTGTTGCCTGGCACTGCGTGAGTGATCTCTCATACCAAACCGGCAGGCCCTCACTATAAGAGGAAAAATGCGACCTTGTAACGAAAAAGTGTACCCACTGTTCTCTACAATGTGTCTTTTTTAACCACCTCTCCCATCTCCGCCACCAGCTGCAAATGTTTCTCCTTCTCAGAGGCTAGTGAACATTAGAAAGAGAAAACGGAGGACGCGAGACGATATGTTCACGGAGCTCCAGATGTCCTCCCACGCTGATAGAGCACAGCAGAATGCGTGGAGGCAGTCAATGTCAGACATGAGAAAAGAACAATATGAACGAGAGGAGAGGTGGCAGGCTGAATGGCGGGATGAAAAGAGCAAGTGGCGGGCTGAAGATGATAGGTGGCGTCAGCTTGCAGACAGAAGGCAAGAGTCAATGCTCCGTCTGCTGGAGCATCAAACTGATAAGCGTATGGTTGAGCTGCAGGAAAGGCAGCAGGAGCAGAGGCTGCTGTTACAGCCCCTGTGTAACCACCAGCCCTCCTCCCCAAGTTCCATAGCCTCCTCACCCAGACGCCCAAGAACAGGGTGGGGGGGCCTCCGGCTACCCAGTCACTCCACCCCAGATGATTGCCCAAGCATCAGAAGGCTGGCCTTCAATAAGAGTTAAAGTTTTAAAATGCAGTGTGTCTTTTTCCATCCCTCCTCCCCCACCCATCCCAGGCTACCTTGGCAATTATCCCCCTACTTGTGTGAGGAATTAATAAAGAATGCATGAATGTGAAATAACAATGACTTTATTGCCTCTGCAAGCGGTGCTTGAAGTGAGGAGGGGAGGGTGGGGTGATTGGTTTACAGGGAAGTAGAGTGAACCGGGAGTGGGGGGTTGGAGGGTTCATCAAGGAGAAACAAACAGAAGTTTCACACCGTAGCCTGGCCAGTCACAAAACTCATTTTCAAAGCTTCTCTGATGCGCACCGTGCCCTGCTGTGCTCCTCTAACAGCTCTGGTGTCTGGCTGCACGTAATCAGCGGCCAGGCGAGTTGCCTCAACCTCCCACCC
Source organism: Trachemys scripta elegans (assembly GCF_013100865.1). Lineage (NCBI taxonomy): Eukaryota > Metazoa > Chordata > Testudines > Emydidae > Trachemys > Trachemys scripta. Next base: position 2,698,325 of record NC_048322.1, on the reverse strand, counting down.
TGCCATAAATGTCTCCCCCTTACTCTCACAGATATTGTGGAGCGCACAGCAAGCAGCAATAACAATGGGGATATTCTTTTCGCTGAAGTCTGAGCGAGTCAGTAAGCTGCGCCAGCGTGCTTTTAAACGTCCAAATGCACATTCCACCACCATTCGGCACTTGCTCAGCCTGTAGTTGAACAGGTCCTGACTCCTGTCCAGGCTGCCTGTGTACGGCTTCATGAGCCATGGCATTAAGGGGTAGGCTGGGTCCCCAAGGATCACGATAGGTATTTCAACATCCCCAACGGTTACTTTCTGGTCCAGGAAGAAACTCCCTTCCTCCAGCTTTCGAAACAGACCAGAGTGCCTGAAGACGCGAGCATCATGTACCTTTCCCGGCCATCCCAGGTTGATGTTGGTGAAAGGTCCCTTGTGATCCACCAGGGCTTGCAGCAGCATTGAAAAGTACCCCTTGCGGTTTATGTACTCGGTGGCTTGGTGCTCCGATGCCAAGATAGGGATATGGGTTCCGTCTATGGCCCCACCACAGTTTGGGAATCCCATTTCAGCAAAACCATCCACTATTGCCTGCACGTTGCCCAGAGTCACTACCCTTGATATCACCAGGTCTTTCATTGCCCTGGCAACTTGGATCACAGCAGCCCCCACAGTAGATTTGCCCACTCCAAATTGATTCCCGACTGACCGGTAATTGTCTGGTGTTGCAAGCTTCCACAGGGCTATCGCCACTCGCTTCTCAACTGTGAGGGCTGCTCTCATCTTGGTATCCTGGTGTTTCAGGGCAGGGGAAAGCAAGTCACAAAGTTCCATGAAAGTGCCCTTACGCATGCGAAAGTTTCGCAGCCACTGGGAATCGTCCCACACCTGCAGCACGATGCGGTCCCACCAGTCTGTGCTTGTTTCCCGTGCCCAGAATCGGCGTTCCACGGCATTAACCTGCCCCAGTAACACCATGATTTCCACATTGCTAGGGCCTGTGCCTTGTGAGAGGTCTATGTCCATGTCAATTTCCTCATCACTCTCTTCGCCGCGCTGCAATCGCCTCCTTGGCTGGTCCGGGTTTCGCCTTGGCATGTCCTGGCTCTGCATATACTCCAGGACAATGCGCGTGGTGTTCATAGTGCTCATAATTGCCACGGTGATCTGAGCGGGCTCCATGATCCCAGTGCTAGCTATGGCGCCTGGTCTGAAAAAAGGCGTGAAACTAGTATCTGACGGACCAGGAGAAGGAGGGAGGGCGGGAGGGAGGGAGGGAGGGCCGAGTGACGACATGGGTACAGGTACAGGGAATTAAAATCAAGAAAGGTGGCTGTGCATCAGGGAGAAACACAAACAACTGTCACACAGAATGGTCCCCCCAAAGATTAAACTGAAAACCCTGGGTTTAGCAGGCCGTTGATTTCACGGAGGGAGGGGAGCAAATGAATACAGAACAAATCTATTTTTTACATCTTAAGACGACAGTGCAGCATGACCGATAGCCCTCGGCATCTTCTGGGTGCTTGGCAGCAAACACTGGGCACTTTGCAGTTAGTGTACTACGATGGCCTTCAGGCCTATTGCATGATCTGCTGCTCAGGGAAGACTCTGCTAATGTGCGATGATCCAACTTGTAATAGGACGGTTACCAGTCATAATACACCATCTACTGCCAAAAGGCAAAAGGCAAGGGGCTGGTGCAATGCAGCCCTACGGCTGCCAGCCCCACAGCTGCCAGCACCCTGATCGCCGATGAAGGCTACCAGTCATGCTGCACCGTCTACCGCCAAAAGGCAGTTAGCTGCTGCTGCTGTGTAGCATTGCAGTCCCACGTCTGCCGGCACCCAGATGACATATGGTGACGGTGAGCTGAGCGTGCTCCATGCTTGCCGTGGTATGTTGTCTGCACAGGTAACCCAGGTAAAAAGGCGCGAATCTATTGTCTGCCGGTGCTCTGACGGAGGGGGGGGAGCCTGACGACATGTACCCAGAACCTCCCGCGACACTGTTTTGCATCATCCGGGCATTGGGATCTCAATCCAGAATTCCAATGGGCGGCGGAGACTGCGGGAACTGTGGGATAGCTGTGGGATAGCTACCCATAGTGCAATGCTCTGGAAGTCGACGCTAGCCTCGTACTGTGGACGCGGTCCGCCGACTAGAGCACTTAGAGCATTTTATGTGGGGACACACACAATCGGCTGTATACAACCGGCTTCTATTAATTCGACCTAATTTCGTAGTGTAGACATACCCCATGTGTCTCAATGTGGGAAATTCCCTGGCCCATGGCAGAGGATATTGGAAGATGAACCTCCAGAACTTGCAAGATAAAGGGGTAGGGGGGCGAGGCCTGGTGGTGTTGTCAGAATGGGAAAGCATCAGAGGGTTCTATGTCAATCAGGGGGATTGGTGGGCGTCGGTGAAAGAGGAGTTGGTGGCTTTGTTCCAGCAGCCAGGGAAACACTGCAACATTAAAGAATACCAACGGTGCCAAGTCCTGCAGCATCACCTGTGGGATTTCTACAAGACCATCCAGAGGGGAGGCAGTCAACGTGTAACTGTACAACCATATCAAGTGACATCTGGCCAGGTTCTGGGAGATGAGGCTGCAGTGGGCCTGATTTGAGTGTGACCACCGAGTGAAGGGAGGGGCGGTCTCCTCAGACATTTTTGCAGCCTGCAGAGAACAGAGACAAAGCAGGAGGATGCAGGGACTCAGGGTGGGACCCGCGGATCAAGTAGTGTAGGACCACAGTTGAATGCTGGCCATCATGGAGGCCTATAATGGGGAGCTGTTCCAGGGCCGGGACATTGCTCAGCAGGCGCAGGAGAAGTTTCTCTCCTTAGCCAGGTACTGTTCACAGCTGCTATCAGGAGACAACCAGGAGAGTTTGCTGGAGCCCAGAGCTCTACTGGGAACTGCTGGAGCCTCTGACACCAGTTACTTGCATCTGAAGAAGTGAGGTTCTTACCCATGAAAGCTTATGCTCCCAATACTTCTGTTAGTCTCAAAGGTGCCACAGGACCCTCTGTTGCTTTTTACAGATTCAGACTAACACCGCTACCCCTCTGATATCTGACACCAGTGTTGATGAATGTCTTCAACAGCTCTCTGCACCACTAGGCACTGAGTCTATCACAATACGATGCTATCCTGGTATTGCAGGCCAAGATGGGAGACCTGACTGACATCCGAAATTGGAGGCCCACTGCTCTGTTTAATACCGATGACAAGATCTTGGCCCGAGCACTCGAGAGGAGGCTGGGAGGGGTAGCAGACTGACTGGTGCACTGTAGCCGATTCAATGTGGTATGAGGTCAGACAGTCATAGATTCCTTATGCAGCATGAGAGAGGTCTGTGAATGTGCACGCTGGGAGTAGTGGGAAGGTCACTTGTTGGCTCTGGATCAATCCAAGGCCTTTGACTGAGTCAATCTGAACTATTTCTGGTGAGTGCTTAAACACTGTGGCATCCCGGGGGAACTTTATCAGATGGCTGGCTAGGGAACAAAATCCCTGTGCACGCAGGCATATAACAGGGCTGTCCCTTGAGCCCCTTCTGTATGTGTTCTCTTTGGACCCTTTTCTCAAAGCACTCTACAGAAGCAGAGCAATGTGGAGCATGGTTTGCCCTGACCAGAGTCTGGGAGGACTGAGCGGGGGAGCTGTCGCATTGAAGGCAGTTGTCCATGCATATGACATGACTGTGACAGTGAGCTCCCTGGGCAACTGCTGCACTTTGGTGACACTATTGGAGGGGTACTCGGCTGCAGCTGGAGCCATGGTGAACCTAGAAAAGAACAGGGCCCTGTGAGTGGGATCGGACCCTGGTGGGGATTTTCCCTTACCCATCAGGGGTTTGCAATTCGTAAGTAGCCAAGACAGGAGCACCCCCAGGGTGGTGAACATCTTGAGGGTAGTGTTTGGGGTTGGGAACGTGAACTCGGAGAGGCAGCTGCTGGCCTGTGAGGAAAGGCTCGGCTGGTGGCATAACTGGGCCTTTTCATTAGCCCAGAAGATTGTCATGCTGAAGACCTATCTTTTGGCTACAGGAAATTTCCTCAGCCATGTATTTCCCCCAGCTCCATGAGCTGAACATGATGGCCTTCCACTTCTTGTGGGGCAATAGGACATCCCTAGCCAGGAGAAGTGTGGCTTCCCTGCCGGCAGGGCTGGCTCCAGGCACCAGCCCAGCAAGCAGGTGCTTGGGGCAGCCAAGGGGAAGGGGCGGCACATCGGGCTGTTCGGTGGCAATTTGGCGGCGGGTCCCTCCCGCCGAAAAAGAAAGTGGCGCGGTGGAGCTGCTGCCGGAGTCCTTCTGATCGCAATTGCGATTGCGTCTTTTTTTTTTTTTTTTCGCTGCTTGGGGTGGCAAAATCCCTGGAGTCGGTCCTGCCTACCAGTGACAGAGGATGGGTTGGGCATGGTGGGCTTTGATGCATTTTAACAGCTCCACTTTCTTGTTTTTCAATTTTCACTGGGTGGCTGAGCTGGAGGGCAGGGCAGGCCAGAGGGGAATGGCAGGGCAACCACAGAGAATGCAACCAACTCTTCAGATCTGGCCATATTTTTTTTCTTTTGAGCCCATTGGGTGCAGCAATGGGTTTGGGTTGGCCAATGGTGGTGGAAGGGGTAGGAGATTAGGCAGGCCCCCTGCTCCCTCTCTAGTGTTCATCCATAGAATATCATGGTTGGAAGAGACCTCAGGAGATCATCTAGTCCAACCCCCTGCTCAAAGCAGGACCAACACCAACTAACTCATCCCAGCCAGGGCTTTTCATTGGGTGGCTAGGTGGAAGGTGCTCACAGGATGGTTTAAGCCACAGCAGTGGCCTCCCTCACAGCCAAAGTGGCCAGAGCAGCAAGCCCTCCCTTTGGCCCTGTCCGCATGGAGATCAATGTACCACAGGGTGATGGGGGCCAATTTCAGGAACAAGAAGAACAGGAGTACTTGTGGCACCTTAGAGACTAACAAATTTATTAGAGCATAAGCTTTCGTGGACTACAGCCCACTTCTTCGGATGCATATAGAATGGAACATATATTGAGGATATATATATATATACACACATATATATACACACATATATCTCCTCAATATATGTTCCATTCTATATGCATCCGAAGAAGTGGGCTGTAGTCCACGAAAGCTTATGCTCTAATAAATTTGTTAGTGTCTAAGGTGCCACAAGTACTCCTGTTCTTCTTTTTGCGGATACAGACTAACACGGCTGCTACTCTGAAACCTGTCAAAAATTTCAGGAACGTTCCACTGCAGGTGAGCAACTATCCCCAGAACATACGGAGGGAGCCTTAAAGTATCTGCAAAGACATCCACACACCATTCCCAAGCATGGATGGCCAAGAACACGACCTCACCGGACACTTTGGGAAGTGAAGAAATATGAAGGGGTGAACTCTGCATGGCTCAGACACAAGGTAACAGTTCTGGGGTGATGGAGAAGGAGGGAATCTCTGAGTCTTCCCACCTCCTTGCAGTGTCACAGAGCCTGAAATGACACTTATTTCCCTGACATTGCTCCAGCTCTTCATTACATTTAAATATATTTTAAATGAGAAAAATAGTCAACAAAATAACTGCTGTTCCACACGATCCAGGGTAATGTGAGAACTGGGAATGAGACAATTTGTCCTCAGACTTGAACAATAACTTTGCACTGGAGGAAGAGTATAAATGTGAATCTCCAGGTCTGTTTAGACAAGGAAATGTGATGGTGTTTAGCTCAGATCAGGAGGAAATGTGCTAGATAACCCTACCCATTATCCATGGCCCATGTCTTTACTGCAAGAATAGCTGTCATTTTACATCAGGAAAGCAAACTCAAGCTAGCTAACTCCATGGAAACCACAGTGATGACGCCCAGGTAGATTTTACCTCAATGTAGGTGGTTGAAGACACCCCCTATCTCCCCCATCAGGGGTGATGGACATTCCTGGTAGAAAGGACACAGACTCCCATGACTCGCAGGACAATGGAGTTGATAGAAAGGACCACAGGATCCACCCCAAAGAAGGGCAGGCTTCAAAAGTGGGCAACTTATGTGTGGGAGCTGAGGGACTACAGTGTGCAAAAGATGCAAACATCTTAATGGTCACTACCTGGGAACTGTCAAAAGAATTAAAGAAAAAAAATCTTCTAACAGCTCTAGAGAAGGTTTTTATGAAGTTTATCTCCTCTATGGATTCTTTGATGCTACATAAGGCCTGAGCTCTGAGTGAAGCTTTTCCCACACTCGCAGCATTCATAGGGTCTCTGTCCTGTGTGGATTCTGTGATGTGTAATATGGGTTGAGCTCTGAGAGAAGCTTTTCCCACACTCACAGCATTCGAAGGATTTCTCTCCCATGTGGACTCTCTGATGAGAGATAAGGGAGGAGATGTCAGTGAAACTTTTCCCGCACTCACTGCATTCGTAGGGTCTCTCTCCTGTGTGGATCCTCTGATGTGTAGTAAGGTTTGAGCTTCGAGTGAAGCTTTTCCCACACTCGCAGCATTCATAAGGTCGCTCTCCCGTGTGGATTCTCTGATGAGAGATAAGGGCTGATCTCTGAGTGAAGCTTTTCCCGCACTCACAGCATTCGTAGGGTCGCTCTCCTGTGTGGATTCTCTGATGAGAGAGAAGGGCTGAGCGGTAATTGAAGCTTTTCCTGCACTCACCGCATTCATAGGGTCTCTCCCCCGTATGGATTCTCTGATGGGTAGAAAGGTCTGAGCTCTGAGTGAAGCTTTTCCCGCACTCCCAGAATTCATAGGGTCTGTCTCCTCTGTGTATTCACTGATGTCTAATAAGGGCTGAGGTATGATTGAAGCTTTTCTCACACTCACAGCATTCATACGGTCTCTCTTTTGTATGGATTATCTCATGTCAAATAAGGGCTGAGTGGTAATTGAAGTTTTTCCCACACTCACTGCATATATTCTCTCTCTTTTCCCTGAGGATTTTCTCCTGGGATGTACTTTCCTTGAGGTCCTTTTGAGTTTCCTGACAATTCATGGGTTCATCCGCTCTCTCCTCTGACAGGTTTCAGAGTAGCAGCCGTGTTAGTCTGTATCCGCAAAAAGAACAGGAGTACTTGTGGCACCTTAGAGACTAACAAATTTATTAGAGCATAAGCTTTCATGGGCTACTGCCCACTTCTTCGGATCTCCTCTGAGTGGTTTCCCTGCTCTCTCTCTGGTCTGTGGTAACTTTCACCAGCTTTTCCCAGCTCATGGTGCCTGGACACATTCCCTTTGGATCTTCACAGTAATGCCCCATGTGGTTCTACTAGCACCACATCTTCCTGGTGAGGATTCTGCTCCTCGTTCTCCCTCACCACCCCATCACCTGCTAGAATAGAAGAGAAATCTCAGAATTAGGGATGGAAAGGCAGAGAGCAAACCCAAGTAAGTGCTGGGGAGACAGAAAATAAACATCACGGATTGAATTCCCCCAAACTCTTCCCCATAGGGGAGAGCGGAGGGGATCAATTCTGCTCCACATCCAGGAACGGCCTTTAGGGTGGGCCATATGGGTGCCCCACCCAAGGGGGTGCCAGTCACAGGGTTTGGATTCCAACCTGACCTGCTGCCAAGAGGCTCACTGAGCTGATGAAGGCTGCATGGGAGGCAGACGAGCAGCAGCATGGGGGTGGGGGAGAGACCCGAGCTGCAGGGGGCCGTTGGACGACCAGATGTCGGAGCCAGGTGACTGCTCCAGAGCAGAGGGGCCCCTCCTCCGCCCTGCTCCACATGTGCAGCTGCTGCTGTTCCTGTCCCCACCACCCTCCATTCATCCTTGGAGTCGCCCCTGGCCACTCTCGACTGGGGGCATCCTCCTGACTGCTCTGCGGGGCGGAGGTGCTGATTGATGGTGGGGTTTCCTCCTTCCCCCCACCCATGTACCTGATTTCCACTACACTGGGGTAACGGGACAGGGGGAATCTGTGTGTGCTGCTGCCTCTCTGGGGCCAGAACTGCTGGCAGCTGCTTGTGTCTGAACAAGCCTAGTTCAGGCTCCTGACCCTCAGTGCTTCCTTAAAGAGACAACACACTCACTCACTCAGGCATACACACACACTCCTTCACACAGTCCCCCCAACACACACACACACACACACACACACACACACACACAGTCCTTCACCTCCTCCCCTCAACAACACACTCCTTCACACAGTCCCCTCAACACACCCACACAGTCCCCCCAACACACACACCAGGGCTCCCTGCATCCAGGTCACTTCCCCACCGGGGATCTGCTGAGGCATCAGGAGCTGCTGCTCTCCTGCCCTCCCCTTACTCAGCCCACAGGGAAAGTGACCTGGATGCAGGAAGCCCTGATGTTGCTCCTTGCTCCCCTCTCCCAGCCCCTCAGGGCTGTTCTGGGCGGAGGAGCGGCAGTCCAGTGGGGGAGCGAGCAGCAATGCCAGCTGCTTTGTGTATCCAGGTCAGATTTCCCACTTGGGTGCAGGAGGATGCAAGGGTTAGGGGCTCAGAAAGGGGCAGGAGTTGAGGTGCGGGGGGCAGGGGTTGGGGTTCAGGGGGTATACACCATGCAGGGGTTCAGGGTGCAGGAGGGAGGTGCAGAGGGTACGAGTGAAGGGGGCACAGTTCAGGGATTAGGGGCACAGGAGGGGGCAGGTGTTGGGAGGGGCAGAAGGGGAGAGGCAGGAGGGGGCAGAAGTTAGGAGTGAAGGGTTGCAGGAGGGGGAGCAGGAATTTGGAAAGAAGGGGGCACAGTGCAGGGGCAAGGGGGGAAGGGAGGGTGGGGAGCCTGGGGAGCCCATGGGGGACAGAGGGAATGGGGGGGTGCCATGCCCATGGGGGACAGGGGCACCAAAATGCAAGTTTGCCCAGGGTGCCATTTTCCCAAGGCCAGCCCTGTCCACATCCCATCCAAACACTCAGTAGGAAGGGAGGGAGCTCCAGCCAAGATGTCAATCATAATCTGTAGGAAGCCAGGAGTGAGATCTGCTGGGGACTATCCTAAGCTCACAAAGTCTTTGTGGGGAATCTCAGCTGTTTCTCTCAGGCACTTACAGTGTCTGGGTTGGTTTAATGTTTCCTCACCTGTGCAGGGACTTCTCAAGATCTCACTTTCCTCTGAACCCTGGAGATCCAGGATCCACGGCTCTTCCCCTCCTTCCAGCTGGGAGATCACATAGGATTTGGAAACTGGAAACCCTGCTCAAGGGAAAGAAAACAAGTGAGATCAGGTGAATTCATAGGCCATTTGTCATAAAAAAAAAATTCTATTAATTTAACCCCAGTCCATTTTAAACCAATAAAATCGCAGGGCCAGCTCCCCAGGTGCTCAAAGGTGCAGAACACTCTGCTTATGAGGGATTTAACTATTCACACCTTTGCAGGGAACACACACAGCCAGACACTCATTATCAAAGAGGCTCCTAAAACACAGAGAATGGAACTGCATGTCCCAGAAAGTGAAGACTCCAGACAGAGGGCAAGTCTCCCTGGCACTGCTTCTTGCTGACAGGGAGATCGAGAGACAATGAGAGGCCTGGGGAAGCTGGGAACAGTAAGCATGGGCTGGTGGGGTTCAGTGGAGTAAGGAACAGGAAGGGCAAGGCTATCACTGAATGCAGGATCTGAGCAGCATTAGATGTCAGGAAAGCACATACTGCAGCATTAGGGACTTTAGTGAGTCAGGTGTAAAGGGAGGGAGTATAAAAAACACTGTGTGTGAGGAAAGCTGGCAAATTAGATGGTGTAGTTCAGGAATCACAGACAAATTCTTCTGCCAAAGGAGAATGTGAAAAGTAAGAATCAGGCCATATGACTTCAGGAGGGACAGTTTTGAAGATCCAAAGAGCATGCAGGGAAGAGATTGCAGCTCTTGTAGGAGAGGATGGAAAAGGAAGCGTCTCCGTGGTTCATGGAGCCAATTAGTTCCTTTTATCATTCATTCATCATTCTTATGGTCATCTCATATGTTATTTCAAATGTAATCAATGTGTACTAAATAGATTTAAGTTGTAGGTATAGATAGAAGTAAGACAGGGAGAACCCTGCATGGATACAAAATTTGTATCCGCATCCAATCTGCGATCCACAAAAATGGTCCATGGATATCTGCAGATTTGCAGGGCTCTAGGTACAAAATTTATACCCGCAGCTGATCCACAAAAATGGTCCGCATTCTCCACCGGGAGATGTGATCAAAGCGAAGGGCTAAGGCAATGAATCGTAAAATCTTAAAATATAGGGCTGGAAGGGACCTCAAGAGGCCATCTACTCAATTCCCATAGCCCTGTGGCAGGATCAGGTATAAGTATGCCATAAGTTTGTCTGACCTGTTCTTAAAACCCTCCTGTGACAAGGATTCCACAACCTCTCTTTGTAATCTATTCCAGTACTTCCCTATCCTTATAGCTGGAAAGTTTTTTGTATTAGCCACCCTCAACCTCCCTTGCAGCAGATCAAGCCAATTACTTCTCCTCCTACCTTCAGTGGACATGACGAACAGTTAATCACCGTCCTCTTATAACAACCCTTGACATATTTGAAGAGTGTTCTCAGGTCCCCCCTCACTCTTTTCTCAAGACTAAACATGCCCAGGTCTTTCAGACTTCCCTCCTAGGTCATGTTTGAGGACCAGGAGGTAGCTTTTTCCTTCTGAATGGAGATACGTAAGGTGAGGTCAGTAAAAAGGATGTTGGGTAACTGACACAGGAAAGGATGAAAAGAGCTCTAGTTGCACAGATGGATAGGAAAGGCCAGATGTTAGGGAAGTTACGGAAAAAGAAAATGCAAGGTGTAGGCACAGCCTGGATAGGAGGCCCCAGAGGGAGCTCCGGGACAAAGGTATTGCACCGTTATGGGCCTGAATGACAGGCAGGACAATGGTGCTGTTTGCGGTGGTAGAGAAAGAAGGTGGGGGGAGGGTTTGGGGAAAATATTAAGAGCTTTGTTTCAGCTATTGCTCTTTAGCTGATGGCTAGACATCAATTTGGAGATGAGAGAGAGAGATAGGCTGAGATTTCAGTTGGGACAGAAGAAGACAGATCAGGAACAGAGAGGTAGACTGTGAGTTAGGAGCACAGAGATGGTAGTTGAATGTATGTGTGCAGATGAGATTACCCAGAAATAAGGTGCAGAGGAAGAAAAGAAGGGGACCAAGGACAGAGCCCGGTGGAACCCAAACAGAAGGTTGCAATGGGGGTGAGCCAGATCATTCTAAGGACACTCTAATGCAGTGATTGGAGAAGGAGGAGGATGTGACTCATCATGGACCTCTTGATGCCACCTGGCAGAGGGCACAGGGTGCCTAATGTTTTACTAGGATCCCACAGACCAGGTACACACATATTAGTTAATCTAAAGATGGCACGTCAGGTGTCTGTCGAGGAACTAATTAGGTAGGTCTTAGGTAGCTCTTAAAAGCTTTGCCAGTCCAGCGCTGTTGTTTAATGCTGTGAAAAAGTGCACACACACATGCGCACACACACACACCATCCAACATAGCTCTGCTGGCAAAAGCTCAATTATAGACACAGCTATAGTGGCAAAAACATCTATTTTTTTAAAACAGAAAACTAAATGCTCATAAGCTACATTAATGCAGAGTTAAGGTTGCCCAGTGCTGCCTCCTGCCTTGCACTGTATAGACAGTGACTAAACTTAAACCTCTGCAAACCAGGAAATGAGAAGTTAATGTAAACGCCACCCCTCCAATGCAATGTTAACTTTCCCCCAACCCTTAACCTTGCAGCTGGCAAGAACCACTGATATTGGTTCTGTGTGGGCAGTGCAAAGGTTAACAAACTGCCACAGGAACTCAGGTATTCAGCTCAATGGAGCAGTAATGGGATGAATTCTATGGTCTGTGTTATAAAGGACGTCAGAGTAGATGACCTAATAGTCACATCTGGCCTTAAAATCTATGAACCTATAATCCATACAAGGAAAGACTAAGAGAATGTGCCATTGTTTGTGTTGTGTTCACAGATGGGAATCCCAACATTTATCGGCATGCCGACCAGCTGTGTGCACTGTGCCAGCTGCAGCTGTAACTGGATGATGGAGGGATTGGTTGGAGCAGTTGGGCAGAGCTGTGACTGTGCTATACAGAGAGGCGCATGTGAAACTTGGGGGGCCAATTCTGCCTCATTTCCGTGCTGAGTGTTGTAGGCTTTGTCAGCAAAGGTGTCCAAGGGTGTGTTCTTGCCATGGGGATTGTCAGCACTCTGGTGGTATATGTTCAAGTGATCTGTGAGGCTTAGTGAGGGGTAAGTGAAGGCAGTGACTCAAGAGGAAAACTCAGGTTGAGGGCAAAGGGGTGGTAACACTTTGCAAGTCTCAGATGATCTGTGTGCAGGAGGTTCAGTACTGGAGAGCAGGCCAGCGGGAGGAAGCTTCTGTTTGCTATGACAGAGATGAGCCTGAATATTATCTTAGCAAAGAGAAGTTGTTAGACTTTCTGCTGTACTGCTCTGTTCCCAGAGCGTTCTGTAACAGGGGAGGGGAGAGGGCTAGTGTGTGTATCATTCGCACGTCAGGATGTTGTTGAAACAGGGCAGAGTAGAGGTGGCATTGTTGGGTGGCGTGAACCTTAACTCTGCATTTCCTCTTCTAAGAACTGAGAGGATGGGAATCCTTACCCAGCGAGGTCACATTCTCATAGTTCTCCTGCATGACATCTCTGTAGAGGACTCTCTGAGCGGGGTCCAGCAGAGCCCATTCCCCCTTGGTGAAATACACAGCCACCTCCTCGAAGGTCACCAGCCCCTGAAAGAGCAAGAGTTCCCCACTTAGAACCTGCTGCCCCAGTCACAGCCCCACTATTCATGGGGGGAAATGAGCCAATCAAATGGATACTCTGAGACAGAGATAGTCAGCAGAGTCCTATCCCCATACTGTTGAGAGCAGCCAGGAGGCATCTGGGTGAGGGGAGAAAGAGTGAGCCCCTTGTGTCTCCCAGCTGATCCATTTCACACATACTAGCAGAGGTTGATACAGGAGATGGAGCCCCCAGTAGGGTCCATGCAGAGTCCTATGGTAGGAATCCCAACACCGTCTCCACTGCCAGCAGCTAGATGTGAGGGGCTGGGATATCTTCCCTATGCCTTCCTACATCTTTCCATGTCACACCACCCTCTGGCTAGGAGGTTGAGGGTTCAGCACTGGAAGTCTGGTCAGTTTTCCCAGCCCTGCCCAGAGGGTTGCTTTGTCTGTTTCCTGTTTCACAAATTAGGGAATTTTCTGTCCCAACACCCAAGCATTTGTTTTGAGGATCTAGGCCCACGTTAAACAAGTCCCAGCAGGTTTGTCACACTATGTCCCCCTCCTTTTTCTCACCCAGAGTATTTCCTGCTCCCTCAAGAGCTATCTCCCCAGAAGTTGCCACCTCTTCAGTATTTACTGCCCCTCTCCCTCCAGCAGGAACCAACCAGCAACCCCCCAATAACCCCTACCTGAGCTGGTTCCACTGCCGCCATTTCTCTTCCCTGTCCGTTGGGGGGACGGGATAAGCTGTAGCGAGATGCATCATTCTGCAGCCTGGCAGGGCGAGAAGGGCAGCTGTGGAGGTTTCAGAACTGGCTTTAGTTCATTCCGCCAGGCTCTTTCCCTGCAGGCAGAGATTGCAGATTCTGCCATGCTGTGAACATGCTCAGTCCCCATAATGCAGCACAGACCTTGCCCCTGTCCCCCAGCAACCAGGGCTAAACCCACCAAGACATTTTCAAACCCTCACAGGAACAGAGTGTGAATTAAACATTGGAAAAGACCAGAACCAAAGGAGCCTCTTTGGGGGGATTTCCCCTGCCACTGTTCCCAGGGCAGCTCACTCCTGCAGCAGGGGGAACAGGGAGAGGTTTTTCCTCTCTCTGCTCCTCACCTTGTTCACAGGAAAGTGACCTTGTGCAGAGATGCTGCAGTGAGTGTGCCTGGGTGGGTCAGAGAGCCAGAAATCTGCCCCCACCTTCTATCTTCTCCTCACACCCTCTTCCATCTCTTCCTCCTCTTTCCTAGCACCCTACCTGCCTGGATGGGATATGTGGTCACCATCCCATTCTTGGGGGCTTTCTGTCACCCGTGGCTGTCCCCGTTCTGCACGTGCGGGGAAGGGGGTACCAGTCAGGAAGACCTGCTTTAGCCACACAAGTTACTGGACACAACAGAGAACCAGTGGGAGCAGGTCAGACTCGCTGATAGAAGGATCTGTTCTGGCCTTAATGATGGCAGCAGCTCTGGGCACCGCACACCCGGGGAGCAGAGATGGGGGCGGGCACTGTGCAGAGTCAGTTACCTGCCCAGCCCCAAGGTCTCAGTCACCTGGAGTCTCAGTTCAGGAGTTGCAATCAACAGAGTCCAGGGCGGTTTCTAGCCAGAGAAGGTCCCCCCCCGGACGGGCACGGAGGGATTAATGACGGTTTCTCCCCAGCACAGACCCCGCTGGAGGAGCAGCAGCTGCTAAGCTCCCAGGTCACAACGGGGGCAGCAGCGTCTGGTCTCTCAGGAGCTGCCCAGGGTCTGATGCTCTCGGTTCTTTGTTCTCCCAGCTCCTGCCTCCTTCCTCCCAGCACCCACTGCTCCAGCCCCTTCCTGTGCCCTGCAAACCCCACCCGGGCTGCAGCGCTCGCTGGGCTGCCTGCAGTGGCTGGGACTCGCCCCCCAGGACAGCCCCGGGCTCTGCTGAGCCGGGCCCCCCAGGGAATGGAGAGAGAGCGCGGGGAGGGAGCGCTGGGGGCGGGCAGGGAAGTGACTCTGCACAAGCGGCCCCTCCTCAGCCCATCTCTGCACCCCTGCGTCAGTGGCTCCCAGCGCTGCTGGCCTCACTGACACCCCCTGGCTCTGGCTCCCCTCAGAAGGGGCCGATCCAGCTCCAGGAGAGCACGTGCCCCCGGGGAACGGGAACGGGATCAAGCCAGAGGGGGAAGGGAGCAGACCAGGAGTTCTCAGACTGCGGGTTACTGTCCCCAGTTACATGGGGGGTCACAAGCCCACCTAGCTCTGCAGGCAGCAGCAGTGCAAAAGTGAGGGTAGCAATGGAGCACAAAGTCTGCTGTGAAAAGTGATATTGACAGATGTCTTCCACCCCAGTATTAAACAGTAACTATTAAAAAAATATTTTCTGCTTATAACAATAATTCAATTAAAGTGTGTTTTAGGCTTAATATAAAAGTAGCGAGAAAAGGTAAATTCATTTTAAAGAATAGATGAAAGAATAAATTAAGCATTTAAAATCAGGTTAAATACAAGAATTGTGTTTTGAATTAATAAGGGGGGTCACACTCAGAGGCTTGCTTTGTGCAAGGGGTCACTGTCACGGACTCACAGATCATGCCCACTCTTGGCCCCATGCGGTCCGTAGGGGAACCCCCTTGAGTGGGACAGCCTTTCTCAGGGGTCCACTCTATCGCAGGGGTTAAGCCCAGAGGTGAGCTGGAGCTGGTTCCCATGAGGGAACTGGTTCTAAAAGAGCTTTTAAATTTAACAAAAGCTCCAGCCTTCCCTTCCCCCAGCTCACCTCGCTCCGCCTCCACCCCCTCCCCTGAATGCTCCCTCCCCCTTCTCCTGTTCACGCAGGAAGCCTGGGAGGGCTGAGAAGGAAGCAGCGGCTTCCCACAGGTGAGCTGGGGTGGGGGCTCCAGGCGCCACGTGGCCTGGCCCGGCTCAGCTCTGGCCTGGCCTTGGCCCTGCGGTACAGCCCCGGCCCCAACTCCAACTCCGGTCAGGCGGCATGGCTCTTGCATGGCCCCGACTCCAGCCAGGCAGCGCGGCTACAGCCCCGGCCGAGCAGTGGGGCCCTGGCCCAGCGCCCCCAGTCTGGCCCCCACCTCCAAGCCACGCAGTAAGGGAGCAGAGAGGGGGTGTTGGATAGAGGGCAGGGGAGTTCGGGGGGGGTGGATTAGGGTTGGGGCAGCCAGAGGGCAGGAAACAGGGGGATTGAAATGGGGCAAGAGTCCTGGGGTGGCAGTCAGGAAGGAGCAGGGGTTGGATGGGGCAGTCGGGGGCAGTCAGGGATAGGGGTTCCAGGGGCAGACAGGGGACAGTGAGAAGGGGTGTTTGGATGGGGCAGGGGTCCCGGGGGGCATCAGGAATGAGAGGAGGGGTTGGATGGGGTGGCAGGGGGCAGTCAGGGGACAGCGAAGCGGGGTGGATGGGGCAGGAGTCCTGGGGGGTGTCAAGGAACATGGGGGGTTGGATGGGGCAGGAGTCCCGGGGGGCAGGGGAGGGAACCGGTTGTTAATATTTTGGAAGCTCATGACTGGTTAAGTCCCTCCACCTCCTGGAGCCATACCTCTCTGAGCCTTAGCACACCTGTTTCTTGCCCTGGGCCCCCTCAGGGAGTCCACTCGCTCTGGACCCCCAGGGCCTCCACTCCCAAAGGGAATAATGCAACCCTGTTCTCTAGACTGCAGTGACACTCAGCCAGCATAAAACCGAAGGGTTTATCGAGTGTTTGAACACAGCATAGGAAACTCTCTGGGCCCTCAGGCCTGGCCTCCCTCAGCACAGCATATCCAAGTCTCCCCTGTATCTAGATGGGCTCTGCATGCTCTCCCTCTCCAGCCCAGAGCCCCCCTGCTTCCCAGCTGGGCATCTGATATCACCTCCCCCAAGCCCCGCCTCTGTCCATTGTCTTGTCTCCAGGTAAAGAGGGTTGCCTGGGCCTCCTCTCTTCTGTCCTGTGGCCCCCTCTGGCTGGAAACGTCTGGTTAGGTCACCGGAGTCCTCTCTTTGCAACCCATTGTCCTCCCACTGGCTAGAACCAGCTGCAACTCCTGAGCTGGGCCTCTGGGTCACCAGGTCACCACTCGGTGGGGTATCCATTCTCCAGGCCATTGGCTGGGGTCCCAAGTTCCCTCACTGGTCCTCTGTAACAATAAACTTCCTCTCCCATCACCTCGTTAACCAGTAACACTCAGGGAAACTGAGTCCCAACCCCCTGCATGCAAACCATTGGAAAAAACAAGAAAATCCCCCACTTCGTCACATCCAGGAAATACCACACTGCTCTTCCACAAAAAGATGCCCTACTGCAGAAGAAACCATGTGACTGGAGCCATAGCTAAGGCTACGATTTAATCCTGGGTATTTTTAGTAAAAGTCAAGGACAGCTCATGGGCAAGAAACAAAAAATCATGGCCCCCAACCTATACCATAAATACCCCTGATTGAATCTTGGGGCGGGGGGGTGGAAGCCCAGGGGGCCCACAGCACCACCTGCTAGGTCGGGAGGGGGAAAGCCCCAAAGAGCCCACTGTGCCACTGGGGAGGGGGAAGCCCTAGGGACCCACTGCCACTCTGGCCACGGCTGGGGCGGGGGGAACCCTGTGATGCCTGTGGGGTAGGGCTCTGCTCAGGGTTTATTCCTTTCTTTAATTGCTGTGGAAGTGTAAACAGCGAGATAATTTGCTCCTCTTTTCTATGCAGAACAAATAAAGGTAGGCTGAATTATTTCCAGGGTTGAAAGTAATAAAACACCATCAAGCAGTGGATGGTTTTGATCCATCAACTTCTGGGTTATGGACCCAGTATGTTTCTGCTGCATGATGTGATACTTGCAGGATCTATTCATAGGGCATCCGAGTTTGGCTGAATAGATTTTACTCCTGAGGGGTTTCTGCACCAAAAAATAAAATAAAATACAAATTCTGTGCACAATATTGTAAAATTCTACAAATTTTATTTGTCAATAAATAAATGTGGAGGCTCCAGCATGGCAGTGGGGAGCACAGGCTACTGGATGCATGGAGATGGGAGATCACCCTGCAGCCCCCTCCCCCAGAACATGAACTCAGTGGTGAGGCTGCATCTCTCTGCTGCCTACTCCAGGGTCCAAAATGACATGTCTGTGTAGTTGGGGAGGGGTGCATGACCACCCTTGTGGCTTCCCTTTGCTTCCCCATAAGAAAGTCATTTTTTTCTGCAGGGAAACAAATAACTCTGTGGGGGACATGAATTCTGTGCTTGTGTAGTAGTGCAGAATTTCCAAAGGAGTAAGATTTGAATCTTTCAGATGGCTTGTTTTAGTTGCAGAGTATTAATCAGGCTGCCTCTGCTCAGGAACTGTACTGCTCCTCCAGGAAAAAAAAAAGACCCCGCTGCAGAAGAAACCATGTGATGGGAGTCATAGCACATCTCTCGCCTTACAGGAGTGGACTCTGTGGGATAAGGCTCTGCTGGGGCTTTATTCCTTCCTTTAATCATTGTGGAAGGGTAAACAGTGAGAGAATTTGTTCTTCTTTTCTATGCGGAACAAATGAAGGCAGGCTGAATTATTTCCAGGGTTGTAATAAAACACAAGCTAGCAGAGAATGGTTTTAATCCATTGACCTCTGGGTTATGGGCCCAGCACACTTCCACTGCACCACTCTGCTATCAGGGGGAAGGGGGCTTCTTGCAGGATCTATTCACAGTGCAGCTCACAAGCTGTGCACTGGAGAGTTGTGCCCATGGGATTTAGACACTTTAGAGGAAGGTCTCCTTAGTCTAATGATTCAGCAAAACCAGCCCCTTCCCCTGCTTTTCTCCTGGTAAGATCCAGCCAGTCTCCTACCCCCCCCTCCACCTGGAGGGGGGGTGTTCCTCGATTCCCTGAGTGTCACAAACACCCTGCGAGGGGCCAGGTGGGGCAGGGGCAGGGCCAGGCCCGGGGAGGAGCCGCCTCTTCCTGCCCCCCCAGCTGCTCCAGCCCTGCAGCCCATGGGGCAGCGTGGAGCGGGCAGTGCCCAGGTGGGCGGCGGAGACACGTGTGGGGTGGACACGCTCCTGACGGTGTAGTGTATTAAATTGCTCTCCATAGGAATGTGCTACTTATGGTGTACTGAGCATGCTCAGTACATCTGCTGACACAACTGCCCTTCACCTTGCCCTTATTAGCCATAAGATTCTGCAGACTGCTTTTGAGAGCTGACTGAATTTCAGGCCTAGTGTCAAAACTTTGTTTTGAGGCAATCCACCAATGGGGATTGCATTTTTGCAACGGTAATTTTTCCTCTTAGTGTTTTTCTGCATGCCATTGTGTACAACTTGATTCTGAAATGTTCAGTAAAGGCAGTATACTATCTCCTATAATGTTGAGGATGGATTCAGGCAAAGAGATCATAGAATATCAGGGTTGGAAGGGACCTCAGGAGATCATCTAGTCCAACCCCCTAAATATATGGAGGTATACCTATCTCAGAACTGGAAGGGACCCTGAAAGGTCATTAAGTACAGCCCCTTGCCTTCACTAGCAGGACTAAGTACTGATTTTGCCCCAGATCCCTAAGTAGCCCCCTTAAGGGCTGAACTCATAACCCTAGGTTTAGCAGGCCAAGGCTCAAACCACTGAGCTATTCCTCCCTCTTACTGAGTGTAATGTCTTTCTCCCTGGAAAAAAATCTATTGTAATTTTTGCAGAAAATTAGAACTGCCATCATGGGTCAGACCAATAGTCTGCCTAATCTAGTATCCTGTCTTGTGACAGTGGCCAATGCCAGGTGCTTCTAAGGGAATGATCAGACCAGGCAATGACTCAGTGAACCATCCCATTGTCCACTCCCAGCATCTGGCAGTCAAGGGACAGATTAGGGACATGCAGAGCATGGGCCTGCATTCCTGATTATCTTGGCTAATAGCCAATGTACTTATCCTGAGGGACTGATCTAATTCTTTGTTCAACCCATTCATAGTTTTGCTTTTCAAAATGTAATGAACACACACCTACAACCCCCAAGATACCTTTACAACCACAAGAATTCTAAAATCATGAGTTATTCACCCTCGAGTCAAGAAATTTTAATAAATAAATGATATCTTTTATTTATGAGCCTCTTTGTTCCTGTGCCTGTAGGGTGCAGTAAAACCAGTTCCAATGCCTTGAGCCTAAACACCTGAATGAATCTTAGTCTACCCTCATACTGTTCCTGTTACCTCTCCCAAACATTTCATAGACCTAAGGCCATATCTACACGTTAAGTGTGGGTTAACTCAAGTTATGTCAGCATAGAGTCACTACCGTTACTATTTCAAGTATCAGGGGGTAGCCGTGTTAGTTTGTATCCACAAAAACAACAAGGAGTCCGGTGGCACCTTATCTGTTAGTCTTTAAGGTGCCACCGGACTTCTTCTTGTTTTTACGGTTACTATGTCACTTATGTGCATGCCTCCTGGACTCCTTGTCTCAGCAATCAGGGTACTCACCGGAAGCACTTGTATAGATTCAGAGTGAGGTGCACCATGAATAGATATCCCACTGTATTTTGGGAAACTTTGGTTTGGCAGTGTATGCTGGGTACCAAACAGGTCAGACGGGATGGTTGTGACCATGGGATCCAACTTCTTATAATTCATTGTTAACTATCCACTAGTTTCATATGTATCCCATACATAAACGTATACAGAATGTTTACACTTTTTTTCTAAATCCACAAACATGCCTGGCCCACCTCACTGTCTGCCATCTCACACAGACTCATGGAGCTTGCATGGCTCTGCACTATTGTCATGAGCGTTTGCACCCAAAGGTGCTGTCATAACTATAAAGGGAAGGGTAACAGCTGTCCTGTGTACAGTACTATAAAATCCCTCCTGGCCAGAGACTCCAAAATCCTTTTCCCTGTAAAGGGTTAAGAAGCTCAGGTAACCTGGCTGGCATCTGACCAAAGGACCAATAAGGGACAAGATACTTTCAAATCTTGGTGGGGGGAGGCTTTTGTTTGTGTTCTTTGTTTGGGAGTGTGTTCGCTCTCGGGACTGAGAGGGACCAGACATCAATCCAGGTTCTCCACATCTTTCTAAACAAGTCTCTCCTATTTCAAACTTGTAAGTAAATAGCCAGGCAAGGCGTGTTAGTTTTCCTTTGTTTTCTCAACTTGTAAATGTACCTTTTACTAGAGTGTTTATCTTTGTTTGCTGTACTTTGAACCCAAAACTAGAGGGGAGTCCTCTGAGCTCTTTAAGTTTGATTACCCTGTAAGGTTAATTTCCATACTGATTTTACAGAGATGATTTTTACCTTTTTCTTTAATTAAAAGCCTTCTTTTTAAGAACCTGATTGATTTTTCCTTGTTTTAGATCCAAGGGGGTTGGATCTGTATTCACCAGGAGTTGGTGGGAGGAAGGAGGGGGAATGGTTAATTTCTCCTTGTTTTAGATCCCAGGGGGGTTGGAACTGTATTCACCAGGAGTTGGTATGAGGAAGGAGGGGAATGGTTAATTTCTCCTTGTTTTAAGATCCAAGGGGTTTGGATCTGTATTCACCAGGGAATTGGTGAAAGGTTTCTCAAGGCTTCCCAGGGAGGGAATGGTGGCAGCGGGACCAGAGCTAAGCTGGTAGTTAAGCTTAGAAGTTTTCATGCAGGCCCCTACATTTGTACCCTAAAGTTCAAAGTGGGGATACAGCCTTGACATGGTGGCAGGGGTGGGATCATTTTAAACCCAAAAGCCAGTAAGATTTTTTTTCCTTCTAGCTGCTTGAAAAGCAGAGCTGGAGATAGATGCATATCTTATCTCTCCTAGCCTGAAGGCAGAGGTGTTAAGTTTTTTTAACAAGGTCCTTTGTTAAGAGAAGTGTTCAAATGAGCAAACAAATGACAGGGTAAAAGGAATTTACAAGCTGAATTGTTTTTTTTTCTTTTTACATCCTCGGGAGTAGCTAGTTAGAAAGTCTCTGTTAACTCAGCAGCAGCCAGAGCTGAGAGCTTCCCAGTTTCAGTCAACTGCAGAGGGGGTGACCCAGCACAAGAAAACAGAAAAATAAATACCAAAAAAGTAGCTAAAAAAATAGAACTGGCCAAACTAGAAGCAAAAAAAAATTAAAAAAACCATCAAAAACTGCTTCAATTAACAAAACTCAAAACAAAGCAAAAGCCAAAAAGGAGGCCCACAAAAAAAAATGAAGCTAAAAAAAAAAAAGAAGAAAAAAAACAAACAAACTGAAAGTAGCAAAGGCTAAGCAGGATGCACCAGCCAATCCTAACAACCCCCCTCCAGGTACCACTTCCCATCCCAGAAAATTCCCCACCTACAAGGCAGGAGATGATAACTGGCCCACCTCACTGTCTGCCATCTCACACAGACTCATGGAGCTT
Organism: Trachemys scripta elegans; assembly: GCF_013100865.1. NCBI lineage: Eukaryota > Metazoa > Chordata > Testudines > Emydidae > Trachemys > Trachemys scripta. The sequence continues at coordinate 2,676,293 of NC_048322.1, read as the reverse complement.
GCATGGCTCTGCACTATTGTCATGAGCGTTTGCACCCAAAGGTGCATACTCCTTTACTATTTGCAGAGCAGCAAACATACATGTGGGGTGTGACATTATACTCTACATTCTTTATAAAAATATGCTTATGATATGGATATGACATAGCTAATATATACTTTATACACTATGGCTGATGTGGGGTATCATTGCAAAACTTAAGACCTATTGACTGTATTTATCCAACCTGTATGCATGTAACATTTGTATCTGAGGCTAGAAATATTGACCATGTCTCTGTATTTCAAATGTGCTCTGTTGGATGAGGCCAGACAATGTTAGTGGCTTATTGAAGGAATGCACAAAGACAAAGAATTACCCCAGGAACCGTGTGCAATAGGAACCTCTGAATGATAGTGCTATACAATGGGGACTACTTGACCAAGATCAGATACCTCTACACAGTGGGTGCTGTTTGACCCAGGTCACAGCACAAGAGCCTTCCAGAAACTGGGGGGGGGGGGGGGAGAAAGAAAAGGTGGACAATGACAGTTTACAAGAACAACCGGAAACACCTGAGGTACAAAGACTGAACAGTGAGAAGTGCTTGTCCCAGCAATCTGGATGATGGGAAGACAGACACTTCAGCTCAGCATACTGAGAACAAGAAGGATCTGACATTATCAACCACTGAAGAATAATCCAGGTGTGTATAATATATCTTGTGTCCCCATTATGCAGGCATAGACCTTTTTCTCACTGCTAATAACACTAATGAAAACAACACAAGACAAGTTAAGTTTTAACAGTGAAGACAAAGGCTAAAGAAAATGTCTCAAAAATTAAATGAGTGCGCAATGAGGTGACATGTGAGTACCACAGTTCTGAGTGTAATTTTTGTGGTGATATCTCTTTGCTCCTTATGTGTTTGAAACAGTGACAGAAGTGGAAGTTTGTATAAAGCACAATGGTAGATTTTCTGCCTATGAGCTTACTTTCCAAAGGAATTAAGTATTTCATATACTATTTATAATGTTTTTCACTACTCTCAATGTTTTGTGTGCGTTCAATGTTGTTGTTTTTTATTAATAGACTGTATGACCTACTATGCAGTGGAAAGGGACTAATAAAGATTTCTTTTTAAATGTTCAGACTTTCATTAAGGTTTTTCATGCAATAGCCATGAAATTCCACTTGCAAAATGTTTTTTAAACAGTCCTGAAAATATAGGAATGTGGGGTTGGGTCTCTCTTCTCCAAAAATGTGTTTGATATCAAGTGTTTGTCTAATGGGTATTTTGAGGATGGCGACTAAGCATCTTGTCATACAGCGAAAGTGTCACTTAAGATTTCTTGAGTAATAAACATGTACATACGGCTTTGACACTGGCCCTAAACCATGGTGGATTTGATTTAAATTTAAATAATAATTTAAATCATTACTCAGGAAGACTCAATTTAATCATGGTTTTCTAGATGAAAGTGCATTCTTGTTGATTGTTATAGCCTTAATACATATTCTTCACAACTCAGAGTTAGATATAAATTTCATTTCTAGAAGGTACACACTATACCTTTTTAAACAGTGATTTATTTAGAAAACTTTTAAGAGTAGTTTTACAGCTATATCAGAAAATGAATTTGTGACATTCTATACCTTGCAAGAGTGTACCCCTGTTCCTCATTTTCATATAACACTGCTCTACAGCCAAAATGCTTCTGAAATAAATGTAGTCAAACTTTACTAATTCAGGGTCACTGAGAACGAAAATGATGCTTAAAATTGTTGATTGGCTCTAGTTTTCAAGATATGCTATTGGGTCAGTATATACGAGCCTTGACGTGGGAATGGCAGAGGATAAGTGATTTATAAAGGGAAGGGATCTCAATTTAAACCAGAAATGACTAAAATACATCTTTGACTGGATCTATGAATAAATCTATGACTGGGTTTGGACAGTACTTGCTTTTTAGGCAAAACAATGAATGATGCAATCTGAAGCTGGTATTGCGTCATACATGATATGAATTGCATCATGTTATTCCTAGAAGTCATGGATGATGCAATCATAACGAAGCTTACATCACTCTGCTGAACAAATTGCCCTATATCAGCTCTAGAAATCATACAGTGTTGTGCTCTCTTATTTGTCAGTGTTTGATTTTGCAAAGGGACACATTTCTGTTTAGCCAAAGTGAGCAGAGATGCCTCGTACATGTGTGAACAGTGCTGATAACTTCTGCTATGTTTGTGGTCAAGTGACTTTTGCATCACAAAAGCGCAGTAAAACTACTATGGTTAAGAAAGCCTATCATCTTTATTTTGGCTGCAAAATTGGAGATCAGCACAAGAGGTGGGCCCCACAAATATGTTGCAACACTTGTGCAACCAATCTTCACCAGTGGTTGAACAGGAAAAGGAAATCTATGCCTTTTGCAGTGCCAATGATTTGGAGAGAGCCAACAGATCATACCAGCAATTGTTACTTCTGCATGGTGCCTCCAGTTGGGAAAGGTGTGTCAAAGAAGAAAAAGTGGACTGTGCATTATCCAAACATTCCATCAGCTATACGCCCAGTACCCCACAGAGAAAGACTGCCGGTTCCTGATGCACCAGAATCATTCTCACTTGAGTCAGACGAGGAAGAGGAAGAGGATGAAACTTATGGTCCTGAACCATCAATGTCACAGGACCCACATTTTCTCCCATCCTCCTCCTCTGAACCACACCTCATAACACAAGGTGAACTGAACGACCTTGTCGGGGATTTGGAACTACCCAAGAGTAAGGCTGAGCTGTTGGGCTCCAGACTACAGCAGTGGAATCTCCTGGCAGGTGATGTTAGGGTTTCCATGTTCCATGACCGTCAAAAGGATCTTGTCCCATTCTTCTTCATGGAAGGTGATCTTGTAGCCTGCAACAACATCGATGGTGTGATGGCAGCCCTCAACATTGTTCACGATCCAGATGAGTGGAGACTGTTCATTGATTCATCGAAGACGAGTCTTAAAGCTGTTTTACTGCATAATGGCAATGTTTTGCCATCAATTCCAGTTGGTCATGCAGTCCATATGAAGGAAATCTATGACAACATGAAACAACTTTTGAGGTGCATAAACTATGACCAACATCAGTGGCAGCTTTGTGGCAATTTGAAGGTTGTTGCTCTCTTGCTTGGTCTGCAGACTGGATACACAAAGTATTGCTGTTTTCTCTGTGAATAGGATAGTCGTGCAAGAGATTCCCACTACATCAAGAAAGATTGGCCACTCTGACAGTCATTGGAGCCTGGGAGGAAAAGTGTTCAGCATCCACCACTTGTTGAATCAAGGAAGATTTTGTTACCACCCTTACACATCAAGCTGGGTCTGATGAAGAACTTTGTCAAGGCCATTGACAAAACACAAGCAGCTTTCAAGTACCTCCATGGAAAATTTCCAAGGTTAAGTGAAGCTAAGATAAAGGAAGGTGTCTTTGTTGGTCCTCAGATTCGTGAACTTCTTTGAGATGATGCATTTGACCATGCACTGCGTGGCAAGGAAAGGACGGCATGGAAAGCCTTCCAGTTAGTGGCAATAAATTTTCTCGGAAACAACAAGGCAGACAACTACAGGTTGTTGGTGGAGAACCTCCTCAAGGCATACAAAGGCCTTGGTTGCAACATGTCACTAAAGATACATTTTTTGCACTTTCATCTAGATTTTTTTCCACCGAACTGCGGAGCAGTGAGCGACGAGCACGGCAAGCGATTTCACCAGGACATTGCAACAATGGAGAAACGCTATCAGGGCAAATGGAGCCCATCAATGCTTGCAGACTATTGCTGGACAGTGACAAGAAATGCTCCATTTAATGAATACAAGAGACAAGCCAAGAAGCGCCGAGTAGACACTGAATAGGACTAAACTATGTCCATAATAGTTTTTTGTCTTTTGTTTCATAATACATTTTATTTATATAATGCTTTTGCTGATTTTTAAAGTGATACATAAACAGGACAGGTGAAATATTATCATGTAAAGCAACCAGAAACACATGAAAAGACCTAATTTTACAATTTATGATTAAAACTCTACTATCTACACAATATACATAGACATAAAATGTAAAAACTTAAATATCTTAGTAACAGTAGCCAATCGGTTGTTTTAATTGTCATATTTGAATTCAGCACATCAAAATACATAATAAATAGAATATTTTATCTCTGAAGCAGACAACTTCTCAAAAATTGTAGACCAGTGTAATCTGCCCCATGAAGGGGCTAGAAAATGTTTATTTTGTTTTTCAGATACTTTATGGGCAAGCTGGTGCCAGTGAAAGAACAACCCAGAACACCATGGATCCACTGTCACAACAAAAAATTGTGTTCTGTGTTGTTTGTCTTATTACTGTTATTTTGGTGGATATTGTAAATTCTTCAGGCATGACACCCCCTTTTCATTGGACTTGTCGTGCTGCCTCTTTTGGGACCAAGGGAAAATGTACCCTAATTAAACCTCTTCCACCCCCTACTCTGCCACCTCCCTCCAAATTGTCTGGGACACACCCATCCCCATGGTGGTCTACCCGCATCCAGAGACCAGTGGTTCTTAATGCAACTGGTTTACAAATGATTATCACCCTGTTCCCCACTGACTGGTATCTCAATACAACATTTGCTATCTATTCTCAGTTTACCAAAGTAGGTGAAAGAATGTTGCTATGAGTAATTTCAAACTCATTTGAATTGGATGGATGGGAATTACACAAGAACATCTGAAAATGGCAAGCCCTCACAAACTGCCTCTGGGAAGATTGAAACTGGCTGCATGAAGCTGACTCAGTGGCCCGAATCCAATGCTTGGAACTTGCCCTTGGGCTACTAGATCGGGGGGCGGGGGGGGTTATAACAGGGATTTGCACTTAGCTCAACCAACCGTTTGTTTGGAAATGTTACTCTAACCCTCAATCAGGGTTGGAAGAGACCTCAGGATGTCATCTAGTCCTAACCCCTGCTCAAAGCAGGACCAACACCAAGTAAATCATCCCAGACAGGGCTTTGTCAAACCAGGCCTTAAAAACCTCTAAGGATGGAGATTCCACCACCTCCCTAGGTAACCCATTCCAGTTCTTCACCGCCTTCCTAGGAAAATAGTGTTTCCTAATATCCAACCTACACCTCCCCTTCTGCAACTTCAGACCATTACTCCTTATTCTGTCATCTGGTACCACTGAGAACAGTCTAGATCCATCCTCTTTGGAACCCCCTTTCAGGTAGTTGAAAGCTGCTCTCAAACCCCCCTCATTCTTCTCTTCTGCAGACTAAATAATCCCAGTTCCCTCAGCCTTTCCTCGTAAGTCACCTACCCCCTAATCACTTTTGTTGCCCTCCTCTAGACTCTCTCCAATTTGTTTCTGTAGTGGGGGGAGGGGGGCGAAAACTGGACGCAATGCTCCAGAAGTGGCCTCACCAGTGCCGAATAGAGGGGAATAATCACTTCCCTTGATCTGCTTACAATGCTCCTACTAATCCAGCCCAATAAGACCAGTTACCCATATTGAATGCAGACACAGCGATATTTGCTAAATTGGTTACTGTCCATTTAGTAGGTTATTTCCTACTTAGTCATAAATAATGAAGATGCTCTAAGCAGATGGGAGAGAGCTGTCCCGCCAGTGTAGTTAATCTATCTCCCCGAGAGGTGGTAGCTATGTCACTGGGGGGAAGCTATGTTGGTGGGTGTGCAATCTCTGGTGTCTACAAATATATATAAAGTTTAATCAAACCCCATTTTTAAAACCACTGTGGTCTGGGAATAGAAAAGGAGCTCTCTGAGGCAGGGCCTGTCTTTCAAAATCCTTAAGATCACTGACTTACCTACATCCATATCATGGGGGTATAGCTCAGTGGTAGAGTGTTTGACTGCAGATCAAGTGGTCCTTGGTTCAAATTCAAGTGCTCCCTTGCAAGTCTGTTCATTAACAAAAATAATTGCATATCTATTTCCATTATGTTCAGGAGTTTCACTGAATAGGGGTCCCTGAAATGAATGGAAACACTCAATGTTTTCCTGTGCAAATGCACTAAAAACCTAGCAAGTATGTCCCTCAGCTGAAATCAGTTTCAGTCCTCTAAGTGTCTAGTTTATGTTTTCATCAGTTAAACAAATGCACATGAAGACACATTTGCAGGTCCTTGGCCTCCATGGGTTACAATGTGTAGAAGAAAAAGAACCAAATCCACTTGGGAGGAATGGACTACTCTGTATTACATTTGGTAATTAAGTTGCCATTGGGACTGAAAATTCTACTGGAGGTGCACAGGAACCTCTTAGAAAAATAAAATAACCAAGATTTATCAAACTACCTGTTACACATTCAATCCTCTGTTTGTGCACACAATATAAATTGGGGCGCTAATAAATGTCAACCTTCCTTTAACACAGATCGTTATTCCTTGTAACTTTCAGATGCATTCAAATGGCAGCTGTGGACTCTGAGAAGCAGGAAGGGCCCTGTATGATAAAGTCCATGCAACATTCCCCTCTCATCCCAGCCCTGGTATGTTGCCAGTTGTCTGCTGTCCCTGGGTAGCAGCAAAAGATGTTTCCCACCATTCAAGGGACCCCAGCCTGGGACTAAAGTCAGTTTCAGGCTTCTCCTCTCTCCCTTCTTGGAATCAAGATCATGTTTTTACCATGAGTTAAAGCAGTCTGAACACCCAGAGTCTGGATCAATGTCACAAGTTCCCAGTGTCTCCATGGAAGATAATTGGTTAAATCCCAGATGAGTGGAGTTATATCTGTTCTCAGCCCGAGTCCTTTGCTCTTAATCCTGAGGATATTGTCTCACCATGAGGCCATTTTCTGCCTCTCTTTCATACAGAAGCACAATTTTCTTTGCACAGACACAGGAACAGCAAGATCTTTCTCTATCCCTTGTGCAAATCAGGGTGCCAAATTCCATGGAAACAATGGACAAGCATGGGGCCCTGGGCTGTGAGATGTTCCCTCCCCTCTTTCTTTATGCTGCTGCTGTTGTTATTTCATGGACTGTCTGGGATGGGAAAAAAGCTGAGTTCACTCCAAGTGGAGGGGAGTAAGAACAGTGAAAATCTCAGGACCCCACCCCTGCTACCAGGATCACTGAGGTGCTGGGAATCTGCATGGGAAAGGGACTGTGTGAATTGTCAAAGTGGAGAATGAATAAGAATCTACAACAAGATCTACCTCATTGATCACTGACACAGGCTAATCCTGCTGCAGATAGAAGGGAAACCGGGAGCGATTCTTTGCTGTTCAGCCATGGAAACAGTGACCCAACTGCACCGCAATGAATGTGCTTGGGAAAGCTGGACTTTACAAGCAGGTGGAAATAGCAGATCCTAAAAATACCTGGAGCTCTCCACACCACTTCTGCCACCAGGGTCAGGTGTTGAGCTGCTCACAGTGCCCCCCACCACCATTATCTTCCAGCAGGGGATTGCAGCACCCCCGACCCAATGCAGGGGAGAGGCCTGATTCTTCTATCTTTGCACTCTGAGTCCAGGGCACACACTCTATCTGCCTCACACATCGAATCTGGCCCTGCTGCAAAGTGACTCCAAAGAACCACCAACCTCCAGGACAGCAGGTTTTGCCCTCAGAGCAGGGAATGTGTCCCCCATACGGCTTTTAGGCCACTGGATGCTCTGGAAATAGGAGGGCTCTGCATGTACACAGCCCACCTAGGGATGTAGCTCAGTGGTAGAGCATATGCTTTGCATGTATGAGGTCCTGGGTTCAATACCCAGTATTTCCCAGTACTTTTTTTCATCCTGCTGCTTTGCTCATGCCCAGAGCGGATGTGGCCCAGCAATCTCTCTGCATGAGTTTCAATCCAGCTCAGTGAAGGACAAGTGACAATTGCATGGAAGGTCTGTGGGGGTTTCTGCTCCTAAGTCACTTTGGTACATTTAAGATTACCACATGCTGTGCTGCTTGGCACAATGGTAGATAAGAAGGGCGAATCCTCCCAGCACTGGAAGGAAAGGTCCCATCTGCACAGACTGAGAGGCAAGGAAACAGAGGGGCAGTCAATGCTCAGAGAGGAGAGAGGTCAGTGATTTACACCCAACAGGGGACACTGTCTTTTTGAGGTGAGTGCAGCTTGCTTGGGATGGTGCTGATGATGGATAAAACAAAAGCTGGAGTCAATGACAGATGATACCATAGAAGGGGAGGGGAATAGCCAGCCCCACAGAAGGTCCTGGGTGCTCAGATGCCCCAGTTATTGCACCCTGGCTGTCATAGAGAGAGAAAAGACACTGAGGGACGCAGCCCCCCTACAGGGATCCTATGGACAAGAACTTGCTTGGGAGTGGTGTGAAGGTTCCCTCTGGGCAAAAGGGAGCTGAAATCCCTCAGTGTCCTGCAACTTAAGTAATGCAAGCTTCAAACCCTGCATGAGTGTGGGCTGAGGTGCATCAGCAGAAAGTTGGGCTGGACATGGGTGGCAGGTTTGTATAATTTTTGGTGGTGCCCAGAATGGGACCAAGTCCAGCCCCCAACACACACACACACACCTGCCTAAGGCTCTGGGGGAGGGAGTTTGGGTGTGGGACGAAGAGGGGTTGGGCTCTAGGAGAGAGTTTGGGTGCAGAGTCTGGGCTCAGTTGGGGGTTGGGGTGCAGGAGAGAGTGTAGGGGGCAGGCTCTTGGAGAGAGGTTGGATGCAGGTGTGGGGTCTGGGTTGGGGCAGGGCGTTGGGGGTGCACAAGAGGGTGAGGGGTGCAGGATTTACCTCGGGCATCTCCTAAAAGCAACCTGAACCCCCCTCTGGCAGCAGCCCCTAAGCGGGAGGGCCGGGGCATCTCTGCGCACTGCTGCCTGCAAACTCCACCCCCGCAGCTCCCATTCCAACAGTTGGCAGAGTTGGCAGTCGGGGCTGGGGCAGCACATGGAGCCCCCCACCTCAGGAGCCAAAGGGACGTGCCAGTCGCTTCCAGGAGTGGCATGCCACATGGAGCTAGGGTGGGCAGAAAGCCGCCTTAACCCCCTTGTGCTGTTGGTGGTGGTGGGGGGTCCCTGGGCCCTTTTAAATTTCTCAGGGGTGGCAGGCGAGACTGGGGGGACACTCCCAAGGGCCTGACATTGCTTTGCACAATGATAAATCTTGGAACAGGATAGAAATGAAATGGCAGCAGAATCTAAGGAATTAAAAGCCTCCGGATTCTTGTGTGTGCACTGACTCCGAATGGAAACTGTAATTTGATTCGCTTTGTGTCTGCGGCTGGTAAAATATCAGGACAAAGTCATTCCAGTGATTGTGATACTGGGTTTGAGGAGGCTTTGGTTTTATTAAAATGTAATTAGCATGTTACACTTGTATTTTTAAAGGTGGCTTCCCCAAGCAATCCCAAGTTGTTCTTCCCACAGCTGGCTGATGGTGGGCAGCAGGGGTCTCCCCAATCTGTGGGGGAAATCTCTCTGGGCCCCACTGTCAGTTCTCCATCCTTTCTGCCCCTATCCATGCACACTACTCCCCTCCCCATTATCAATGTTTTAGAGCGACCCCTCCCTCCCTTTATGGGATTCAGACTCTCTGTGGCAGAGACTGACTGGGGCTCCTCTCTGCATTGCCCCCGTGGGGAAGGAAAGAGACTGGGGGGGGGGGGGGGAGAGAGAAGATGAGCAGAAGGAGTCAAATGGGGCTAAACCAGAATAGAGTTTTGCTTCCTGTTAAAATGTACTGGAGTCTCATCGCTGAAAAGCCGCATCTTGAGTTAGGTTTGATGCAGCAGCCTTTCAATTACCAGGCAAAGGTGTGAACCACAGAGACTGATAACTGCCTACTTCCCAGCTTTGTCTAAAAAGCACCTGCACTGGTGCAACTGGTTAATACAAAAGGGAATACTGCTGGCGTTATGAGTTCAAGCCTTACCTGGAGCACTGGTTTCTGTTACTCATGTAGCTTCCCCAACTTGCTTTGCCTTATTCACATGGAAAGTGCCATACTAGGGAAAGGAAAATAAATTCTGAAGTGGGGTGCATAGCTTGGAAACCTCCACCCAGTACTGCCATTAGTTCCAGTACATTATTCACTGGCAGGGCGAATTGATTTATTTGCTGCTGTGAAAGCTGCCAGGACAGGTCTCTGGGCACCAGATCTCCCTGCTTCTTCCAGCACACCCCTGGCTCCTTCCCTGCCCAGTCACTATATGCACTGAACCTAAAACTTTTCCAAGCCTTCTTAGCACAGTTGGCAGCACATCAGTCGCATAATCTGAAGGTCCTAAGCTCAAGTCTCAGAGGAAGCAAGGGCTTGGCTCCCTGCTTCAGATTTTCTAAAGGAAATCAGAGAAAAGAAACTATAGGAGAGTGGTTTCTAGACACCCTCCCACCCATCTAACACACACACACAGACTTTTCTAAGGCATTAAATTTTCCTTCTCTATGGAGTTTGTATTCTCCATAGAACAAAATAAAACAAAAACATGCAAATCTAAGCCTAATACAGTATGAAACTCAATACAGATAAAATCTCACCCTCAGAGATCTTCCAATAAGCTTCTTTCGCAGACTAGACTTATTTCTTGTCTGGGCCCAACCTTTTCACCTGGTATAGTCCTTGTTCAAGCTCAGGTGGTAGCTAGGGGATTTCTCATGACTGCAGCCACCTTTCTTCTGTCCTACCCCCTTATACAGCTTTGGTACAAGGCAGGAAACTTTTGTCTCTCTCCTGGGGAAAAGCCCTGGGTTTAAGATGGATTCCCATACCAGGTGACATGGTCACATGTCCTGTGAGACCCCCCCCAAGCCTTCATTCTTCCTGGCCTGACTCACAGATGGTGCAGGACAGAGCCATCTATAGTCAATTGTCCTGGCTAATGGGAGCCATCAAGATTCCAAACCACTATTAATGGCCCACACTTTGCATAATTACAACAGGACCTCAGAGTTATATTTCATATTTCTAGTTAGAGATACAAGAATGATACATTCATACAAATAGGATGAACACACACAGTAGATTATAAGCTTTCTAATGCTACCTTACAAAAGACCTTTTGCATGAAGCATATTCCAGTTACATTATATTCACACTCAGCATATTTTCATAAAATCACATGGGAGGGCAATGTCACAGCAGGGAAAGGGTTTTACTGCGGCACCTGGGAGCAGTTGAGTTTCATGTTCAGGCTGTGGTATTAGTTCCTCCAGGTTTCTCGTAAGCACACAGGGACCTTAGCAGGTGCTCTCGATACAGGAATGGCCCGGATATGATAAAGTGATGGGGATTGCATTTTCCATTTTTATTTTTGTATTTCCAATGACATTTCTGTTTGTGATTTCGTTTTGCTTTGTATAACTGTGTTTTCTCCTGGATTTAATATTTAACTAAAAAAAGAATAAGGCCTCAGGGCGCCAGATGGAGAAGCAGGCTGGGGCTAGGACTGCTAAGAGAGCAAGAGTAGCACATTTTCTGTAGGTTTTCTGCTCCCTTTTTCTTGATTAGTTTTTCTTCTGCATGAAATTTGCCTCTGTGCTATGTGAGCCTGGCTAGCTCAGTTGGTAGAGCATCAGACTTTTAATCTGAGGGTCCAGGGTTCAAGTCCCTAGTCAGGCAGAGACCCTTTCTTCCTATGATATCCTCCAAAAATGTTAGAAGGACTCTCCTTAACTTCAGCTTTTCCTTTTCAGGACTTGGCCTTTCCTAGGAAGGGCCCTTTACTGCCTGTGACCGAAGGTACTACTTCCTCACCTGTCCACTGGCCTCGCAGTCTGGAGGAAGAAAGGCCTCTGGGCCTGCAGCAAAGTGCTGTGTGCTGACTTTTTGAACAAATGCAGGGCTGGCCAGAAAGGCATGTTCCCACTGGGTCCTCCCTGCCAAAAAAAATTGTCCCCACAGAGTCCTCCCTGCTGGGAGTCAACAGAGATCAAGGGTTCCCTTGCTGGTCCCATGGTGTAAGGGCCAGCACTCAGGGCTTTGAATCCTGCAATCAAAGTTTGTCTCAATGGGACCTTGGGGTCCTTTGGTTGCCAGCTAACCATACTGGGATTTCCAAAGCTTCATCTTGCGCTCTCAAATGACATGGTAGCCTGTCTTTTGCCCGCTAGCTCTTGTGACTTGAGTGCAAGAAGGGATGTTTGATCCAGAAGGCTGGCCATGCTTGGAGTCCTATAGGTAGGATGCGAGCTCCATTTCCTCTGAGTCCTGAAGCTGGGCTGCAGCCTGGCCTAGGAGGCAGCCCTATTGGTTGACCTACTGGCCCAAAGTCACTTGGACAGTGTTGGTGTTCCCCAGAAATGCTGAAGGACTGGCCTAAGGGAGGGAGGCTTAATATTCCTCCCTATCAGTCAGGGCAGAAGAGGAGGGCTACAAAAGTGGGCAGGTTGATGAGCTGGGCCTTCTAGCATTCGGTTGGTGATGAGGTGGGGAACACGAACTGAGAGAAGCGGTTGCTAGTCTGTGAGGAATGGCTCAGCCGGTGGCATAAGTGGACCTTGTCATTAGCATACAAAATTGTGATGCTCGAGACCTATCTTTCGGCTGTGGGGAATTTCCTCAGCCATGTATTTCCCGCTGCTCCACGAGTGCTGCTGAGACTGATGGCCTTCCACTTCTTGTGGGGCAATAGGATGTCCCTACCTAGTCAGGAGAAATGTGGCTTTTCTGCCATATTAGAAGAGGGGTTGTGCCTGGTGGGCATTGAATCCTTTTACAGATCTACTTCTTTGTTTTTCAATTTTCAGGGATGGCTGTGCTGGAGGTCAGGTCAGACCCTAGGGGAATGGCGGGGCAACCACAAAGAACCCAATTGACTCTTCGGATATGCTGTATTTTTTCTGACCCCACTGGGTGCAGCACTGGATATAGGATGGCCGATGGTGGTGGAAGGGGGAGGAGATTAGGAAGCCCCCCCCATTTAGTGTTCTTCTACTCCCACCTTACATCTTACAGGATTTTCAGTGCGTGGCTAGGTGGAAGGTACTTGCAGGATGACTTCATCCACAACTGTGGCCTCCCTCACAGCAGCGGCAGCCACAGCAGCGAGGCCCCCGCTTCGGCTCAGTCTGAACAGAGGTCAAAGTACCACTGGGTGAGACAGGCCAATTTTAGGGAGTTTCCTCTGAAGGTGAGCAGCTGTCCCCAGAACTTACTGACAGGAGCTTTAAAGTATTTGCAAATGTGCTCGGCCGGCATGTGCAGAGCAAACGCTGCCCAGGGGCACTGCGCCAGGCTCTGGCACCACTTGAGACACTGGACCTCCTTCAGCCACCAGGTAACCAAGGATCTAAGGCAGGAATGGGATGAGGAAGCAAGTCAAGCTGAGCAAGGCAGGTAAAAATTCATCTTGCCTTCATGGGTGCTCACAATGATGCCCTTTTTGTGTACCATGGCTGACAAAAACATCCCAGACAGAGAAGCAGCAGGCCAAAATTGCCTTTCAGATGCTGAAGTAGCTCAGTTGGGAAAGCATTAGACTGAAAATCTAGAGATTGCTGGTTCAATCCCATGCTTTGGCAGGCTCTTTGGTCCCTTTGTGTGTGGCGGTGGGCTGTTTCCTGGATGTGCAGCAGTACCTTTACCTGCCAGAAGTCCCTTATTTCATGCTCCCCAGCAGGAAAAAGCAGCGTGGGTTTGTGTACCAAGTTGGCCCTCATGAGGTATCTTTCTTCTCTTGGTCTTTCTCAGCAAGGAGAAGAAAAAGAAGCTCTCCTTCAAGCTGGAGTTAGAAGGATGACGTAAGGATGATTTCCTGAGCACCGGCTCCAGTCCTTTGCTCTACCAGCTGACCTATCGAAGGGCTGCCACCACTTTCTCCACGTTCACCCATCAGTGTGTTCAGAATGGAGAGGGGTAACTAGTGGTGTTCCCCAATGGTCTGTCCTAGGACCAATCCTACTCAACTTATTCATAAATGATCTGAAGAAAGGGGTAAACAGTAAGGTGGCAGAGTTTGCAGATGATACTAAACTGCTCAAGATAGTTAGGACCAAAGCAGACTGTGAAGAACTTCAAAGAGATTGCACAAAATTAAGCGACTGGGCAACAAAATGGCAAATGAAATTTAATGTGGATAAATGTCAAGTAATGTACATTGGAAAAAATAACCTCAACTACACATACAATATGATGGGGGCTAATTTAGCTACAACTAATCAGGAAAGAGATCTTGGAGCCATCATGAATAGTTCTCTGAAGACGACCACGCAGTGTGCAGCGGCAGTCAAAAAAGCCAACAGGATGTTAGGAATCATTAAAAAAAGGATAGAGAATAAGATGGAGAATATCTTATTGCCCATATAGAAATCCATGGTACACTCACATCTTGAATACTGCGTACAGATGTGGTATCCTCATCTCAAAAAAGATATACTGACATTAGAAAAGGTTCAGAGAAGAGCAACTTAAATGATTAGGGTTTGGAACGGGTCCCATATGAGGAGAGATTAAAGAGACTAGGACTTTTCAGCTTGGGTGACCAGATGTCCCGATTTTATAGGGACAGTCTCGATTTTGGGGTCTTTTTCTTATATAGGCTCCTATTACCCCCTACCCCCTGTCCTGATTTTTCACACTTGCTGTCTGGTCACCCTAGGGTGTGCACATGTGTGGGTCCCAGCTGCTCCCTGCCCCCCCTCATTGAAGCAGGTGTGCAGCGTTACTGCCCTGGGAACTGCAGGGCACCAGTGGACATGGGGCTGGCTACAGACAGGGGCATGGGGCAGGGCTAGCTGGAAGTAAGGGGTGCAACATGGGCTGGCTGCGACAGGGGCTGGCTGTGGGCAGGGGATGCGACAGGGGTTGGCTGTGGGCAGGGGCTGGCTGTGGGCACGGGGTGCGACAGGGGCTGGCTGCAGGCAAGGGGGTGCGACAGGGGCTGGCTGCAGGCAGGGTTACAGGTACTCACACGGGAAGAACTGCTGGGAGTAGCCGGAGTAGTGGGACACAGCCCGGGCCCAGCAGAGGAGCCAGGGACCCACCAGGTAGCAGCAGGAACCCCAGGGCCAGAGGTCCAAGGAGCAGCAGCAGCAACAGGGCCAGGAGGCAGCCCACGTGGCTCCTCTAGCACAGCGCCCCCGGTGGCCGGGAGGAGGAATTACATGCTTCCCGGCTGGAGTCCATCAAAGCTTCCCTCGCAGGGAAGCCAGTTAACAATATACATTGGCCAAACCGGACAGTCTCTACATAAAAGAATAAATGGACACAAATCAGATGTCAAGAATTATAACATTCAAAAACCAGTCAGAGAACACTTCAATCTCCCTGGTCACTCGATTACAAACCTAGAAGTTGCAATATTACAACAACAAAACTTCAAAAACAGACTCCAACGAGAGACTGCTGAATTGGAATTAATTTGCAAACTGGACACCATTAAATTAGGAATGAATAAAGACTGGGAGTGGATGGGTCATTACACAAAGTAAAACTATTTCCCTATGTTTATTTCCCCCCCCCTACTGTTATTCACACCTTCTTGTCAACTGTTGGAAATGGGCTATCCTGATGATCACTACAAAAGGTTTTTTTCTCCTGCTGATAATAGCTCACCTTAACTGATCACTCTCCTTATAGTGTGTATGGCAACACCCATTTTTTCATGTTCTCTGTGTATCTCTCTCTCTCTCTTCCTACTGTATTTTCCACTGCATACATCCGATGAAGTGGGTTTCAGCCCATGAAAGCTTATGCTCAAATAAATTTGTTAGTCTCTAAGATGTCACAAGTACTCCTCTTTCTATTTGCAGATAAATTAATGGAGGTTAAGTCCATTAATGGCTATTAGCCAGGATGGGTAAGGAATGGTATCCCTAGCCTCTGTGTGTCAGAGGGTGGAGATGGATGGCAGGAGAGAGATCACTTGGTCATTACCTGTTAGGTTCACTCCCTCTGGGACATCTGGCATTGGCCACTGTTGGCAGACAGGATACTGGGCTGGATGGACCTTTGGTCTGACCCAGTATGG
Organism: Trachemys scripta elegans; assembly: GCF_013100865.1. NCBI lineage: Eukaryota > Metazoa > Chordata > Testudines > Emydidae > Trachemys > Trachemys scripta. The sequence goes on along the minus strand of NC_048322.1, from coordinate 2,660,378 downwards.
CTGTTCTTATGAAGGGAAAGGCAGAGACCTGCAACAGAGTTTCTGTAGTGTAGTGGTTACCATGGTTGCTTAACACCTGAAAGACTTTTGATTTGAAACCAGGCAGAAACATGAAGATTTACTTTCCCCAGCTCCCCTAGCAGTCCAGCAATGTGCTCCTACTGCTGCCACTGGCCTGTCCCTGCAATAACCCCAATCCCTGCATGATAGAGGGTGGTGAAATGAGCTGAGAAAAAGCCTTAGTAGCAGCAGGGGAAAGCTAGAGGATCTAGGCCAGTCATCCTTTGAAGCCGTGTGGCTTGGCCTCCTCTGCCCTGGGAATTTGGCCTATGGAGGCCAGCTCTTCCTGCTGGCCTCCTTTGCATGACTTGCCAAAGGAGGAAGTGAAGCAGGAATGGGGCAAAAGAGGAAAGTCATGCTGAGGAAGGCAGGGCAGAAGCTAAGAGCCTCAGTGTGGGTAAGTGGGGTTAGTAGAGCACCACCATTTGTTCTGCCAAAGCCTGGGGAGGTGCAGTTGGCTGCTGGGAGGTAGAATCCTGTGCCTGCCTCTTGGCTTCTCAGGGATGGCTACTTGCAGCCCAGGAGAAGAAGGATGGTTCTGGGTGAAAGGAAGACAAGTAAAGCTATGGGAGGAAATTTGGGTGCAGGGTGCAGGCTCTGCGCTGGAGCAAGGGATTGGGATGCAGGAGGGGTGGCGGTGACCGGTACACACAACCCTCTGGCAGCAGCTCCTAGGTCGGTGGGGTCAGGGGGTCTCTGTGGGCCGCTGCCTGCAGGTGCAGCCCCCAGAGCTCACATTGGCTACAGTTCCTGGCCCATGGGAGCTGCGGAGTTGGTACTTGGGGCAGGGGCAGCACATGGAGACACTCCCCCACCCCAGGGGATGCCAGCCACTTCTGGGAGCAGCATGGAGAGATGGAGGTAGAGTGGGCAGGGAGCCACCTTAGTGCTGCTGGCACATCTCTGCACACCCAATGGGGGAGGGGAGCAGAGGGCCTCCATGCACTGCCTGGGGTAGGGGCAGTGCACAGAGCTGACTCCCCTCCCAAGGTTAGGGGTCTATTACAGGAGTGGGTGGGTGGTGTCTTTTGGCCTGCAAAGTGCAGCAGGTCGGACTAGATAATCACACTGGTCCTTTTTGACCTTAAAAGGCTCTGAGTCTAAAAGGGAGAGGGAAGTAAAGGATTTTTTTAAAAAAATAAACCAAACATTATACTAGAAGGATGATTCCAACAGCTCACCGTATAGTCTCACCCCTTTCTTTCTCCACTGGGTGTTTAATGATTTGCTGGGATTTGGGACATTAATTTTTTCATTCCATTGATAAGCTGATATAACGTGACTGTAATTAAACCAATTCCCAGTGAAGAAAACATCACATCATTGCATTGGCTGGGAATCAAACCCAGGTCAACTGCTTGGATAACAGGTATGCTCACCACTATATCACCAACACATCTGGCAAAAGTACCTCTCCTATGTGCCACGTATGCTTGCCAAATGACTCACCCCTCCCCAAGCTAAGGAGCTGGCTGGAGGCAGCGTGTCCCCTGTGACCAGAGACCACAAAATTCCAAAGCTTTTCACTGAAAGGAGGGAAAGAAAATGGCCACAAGATGGCGCCAGGATATAAGGAAGGTAACAACACCATTATTAGGGGTAGGCCATTCCTTTTTGGCAAGGTCCAAAATTGTTGGTCAAGGTCCAGTCAAAGTCCAGACTCCAGAGAAAATAATTATAATAAAAAATAACAATAATGATGATAATAATAAGTAAATAAAAAGATTTTGGGGTCCATTCAAAAGCGATTTGGCCCACCGTCTGCCTACTGATTACCCCACATTGACTCTGAGAAGTGATTGATCTCCTCTATCTTGGATTTGAAGAGCTGGTTAGTTTTACCCTTGGTATCCCAGGAACCCTTCCTCTTTTTCTCCACAGCCACTGCCCATCAGTAGGATTCCTCCTCCTCCTCCCTCCTGTGCCTCAGTGCGACTAAATCTCTGCACCTAGACAGCCAGTCTGTCCGCTGCACCCTGATCCCCCATGCTTAAGCCTCCCTGCCAAAGTCCTGCACCTGGCTCCAAAGAACTAAGTCTCACATCTCGCTGGCAACTCGACTTCTAGTGCGCAGAGTGTCTCTGCCCCCTCAGTAGATGACCGGAGAAACTTAGTGTCCGCCTTTTCTAAAGAAGTGCTTGGAGAGGATTTTCTCATGTGACCATGTGCCCTAATGGATAAGGCGCCTGACTTCGGATCAGGCGATTGACGGTTTGAGTTCCTTCACGGTTGTGCTTGTACGGTTTTCCCTTTGTACTGAAAGTCCTGCTCTCTTCTTGGCTGCTCAGGACAATGCTCTGGCTTCAGCTAGAGCCCTGGGAAGGAGTTAGGGATAGGACATCACAAAGGCTGGGGTATGAGCCCCAGGTCTTCCAGTCTAGCCTTTACTATTCCTGACTTACCAAAGAAAATGAGCGGCTGCCTGGGCTAGAGTGTAGAGCAGTTTCCCTCTTCCAAACATGCGCCCATCCCTTTGCTTGAGGGGGCTTGCTAAATAGCGCCTTTGGAGCCTGGGTGATTCGCTGCTTCTCACCAGCTGGGGAAAAGCCTTTTGGATTAAAATCTCCTGCCCTACTGCAAAAGTGAGCACCTTGAGTGAGAATGGTAAGAGGCCCCACCAGGGGGGCTGGCCCTGCTTTCCCACAACATTCTGTTGTTGGCCACAGAGCATCAACAGCCGCTGTCTGCGGGTGGCCTTCAGTGGGTGTTTGGCATGCCAGGGAGCAGGCTGGCCGGATGTCTTTGTGGCTGTCAGCTGGACATGCATAGGCCTCGTTCTCCTCGCCCTTGGTTACTCTGTTGCTTTTAAGCTTTCCCTTGGAGCTGTCAGCACCAGCCACCTCTGCTCTAGGTGCCCAGAGGAGGAAAGGTCTGTTGGGCTCCAGCCTGGGACTCTTCATCCCTCCTGCCTATCCCTGACTATGAAGCCTGGCCCTGGCACTCCTGTCCTTGTGGGCAAGAGGAAAAGTGTGGCAGCAAGCACAAGGGCCAAACGTGTGGGCATCAGGTGAAGCAGCGAGAATCCCAACCATCAGGTCAAACCGCAGGACTGCAGGCATCGGTAGCCAGGGTGGCAAGTTCTAGAGGCCCAACCCACTGCCACCCATCCCATCATGCCATCCCAACCGAAGCCCTGGCTCCATTGGGTGTGAGTCACCCAGCCGGAGGCAAAAGACTTGCTCTTTCACAACTGGAGCCAGGGAAGGTGAGCACTTTGAGCGCCACGGCTTTGCTGCAAGCAAAAAGGAGGTCCCACTGATATTTGAATTCAGATTGCAGGATTCAGAGTCCTGAGTGCTAACCGTTACACCATGGAACCAGCTTGTGCTGTTTTCTCTGGACATCTGTGACCCTCACGGGGCTGGCTTGTGTAAGGGGATTGCCCTGTATCTCCATGAGAGTTTCATGGAGATCTCTAGCGCAGATTCCCGAGAAGTAAGGGAGTCAATCATCACCCTGTTCTGCCGTCCAGACTAGGCCTGGAGTGATACACACATCATACAGACACAAGCCTGCTTTCTGCAACCCTCCTGCCCCCAAGACGTCACTTCAGAAATTCCCAAAATCAAAGCCACTTACCAGTTGCCGCCTCTCCTGTTTGCGCTTCGCCAAGCTCCGACAGCTGTGACTGCCTAGCCTCCTCTGGGGTAGAGAAGAACTCCTGGCTGCATGCATCTCTGACCTCTGCCTCATCCTCTGCCTCTGGGTCTCCCTCTGCCTCCACATCCTCATACAAGATTTCCTCCTCCTGGTTCGGTCCACTCTCGACTGGCACGTGAGCCACCGAAGTATCCACAGTGGCCTTCACAGTGGAGGTGGGGTCACCACCGAGTATTGCATCCAGCTCTTTGTAGAACCGGGAGCTTGTGGGTGCAGCACCAGAGTGGCAGTTTGCCTCCTATGCCATGGAGTAGGAATTCTGCAGCTCCTTTACTTTGACCCTGCATTGCAGTGTGTCCTGGTCATGGCCCCTTTCTCTCATGCATCGTGAAATATGTCCATACGTATCATAATTTCTATGGCTGGAGCACAGCTGGGACTGGCCAGCCTCCTCTCCCCAAATGCTGATGAGGTCCAGCAGCTCAACATTGCTTCAAGCGAGGGATTGCCTGGTGTCTGGAGCGGGCATGGCCACTTGGAAAGATGTGCTGAGACTGCTGCATGCATCACCGAACAAACAGGAAGGGGATTTTCAAAATTCCCAAGGAATTTAAGGTGTGGGGTTCATGGTTGGTCACCTGAAGGCAGTGCAGTAGAATTCAAAGAGAGGCAAGAGCAGGGATTGTGGGACACCTCCCGGATGCTAATCGCAGCACTGTAATTGACAAGGGTGTCTACACTGGCACTACAGTGCTGTAGCCCTCGCACAGAAAGCTGTTCACCTCTCGTCAGCATGGTTTTTTTTACAGCGCTGCAACTGCTCAGTTTCTGCACAGTTAGTGGCTTGGCAGTGCATACACCTCGGGAGTGACACTGCAGAAAGCTGCTTTCCTAAGCAGAAACTTGCCAGCGTAGACAAGGCTGTAGATGGCTTACATAAGAATTCAAGACTGGTCATACTGGGTCAGACCAATGGTTCATCTAGCCCAGTGTGCTGCCTGAGAGTGACCAGTACCAGAGGCATCAGAGGGAATGAACAGAACAGGCTTGTTGATCTGCAAGGTGAAGGTCTGTCACCCTTACCTTTAACTTTATTGTTGTGAATTCCTATTTATCCTATCTTACGACACCTGCCCCGAGGTCTCTGGACAAATCAGCTGTGAACCACTCCTTTGATACAGACATGTCCCAATCCAGCTGAATTGAGGCAGACTTTGGGCCAATGTCAGTTTGGAAAAGGCCCACTTAACCCAGCAGGTTTCTCAAAGTATCTGATGCTGTGAACCGCATGTAGTGTGGATGTGTGAACCCCAAAGATATCAAACATGAAAGAAACACAAGGCCAATTTTGGGGAGGTTTCCAGAGCCAGGCCTGAGGGTTAAACAGCTGTGCTCAAAAGCAAAAGGGGCTCAGCACCTATAAAAATATCTGGTTGCAAAATTTAAATTACATTAAAAAACCAAACCAAACCAAAAAACAAACAAAACCAGGAAAGCTACCATCACACAGCCATCAGATTTTGACATCTCCTGCCTGATGTGACATCTTTGCTTTGCAAACAAGAGACCTGGAGAACTCTGTGGCTGTTACCTTCTAACTGGTTAAAAGGTTCCAAATCTTGTGTCAAGTAATTTTCCTCCTAACAGAAGATTTAAAATTTATCAAAATAAATTCCATTTTAAATAAAAATAATTACAGTCTATACTGGGTCTCTATTCTCATACAGGCTATTTCTCTCACATATTCCTCCAATCTAATTCCTTTGGAGTGAGGTTTTAATTTCAGGATTAGCCACCATTTCCTATGTAGTAGGAGGCGGCAGGGAGAGAAATAGAAGAAAACCTGAATTATATTGCAACACATCATCAACCTCTTCTGTGACACTAATTAACTTCATGTTTAATTTCATTGTTGCTGGTAACAACTTATTCAATGATTAAAAAATATAAACTGATAGGGCAGTTTTCTCTTAATTCCCATTTCCACCCAGTCAGCTTTGTGTGAAGTCACATTCTATAATAACCTAGGAGGCTTCCATTTCTGTGAGTTCATTTCTCCCCGGGTCTTCTCCCAGAAGTGTGGGTGGAAGGGGTCTCAAACTACGTGGGAAGGCTGCATCATGAGAAAAACCACCTGTGCTCTATTTTCAAACTTTCTAATCCTTCAAAGTAACAGCAGGAGGAGAACTGATACAAATGCATTAGACTTAATAGCAAATCTAAGAGACCAAACCACAGACTCTGGACTTAGCATTATTCATGTATCCTGCAGTTTGAACTTGGAATCTGATACATTCCCAGACTGGCTACAATCATTTGCCCAGCATGGAAGTGCTTCTTGTCCAACAAGGCAGCCAGATTGGGACTCATAGGCATGGAATGGCTATGAAGGAATCAGCTGTTTCTCTCTGTGCTTCATGAAACTTTGGATCCAAATTGTAAAAGGCAGTTGTGCCCAATTTAATCATGGCATCCTTTAGGAGTGTGACCAATGCCACTTAAGGGAGCAAGGTTCTAAAAATAGTTTACCTGGGCCACTGGTCACCATAGCTTCCATCTCTGGGGTGAAAATCAACCACTAGTTCCTGCAATTTCTACCTGACTTCTTGTCAAATCTTTGACCTTACTAAGGCCTTGGCTACACTTGCAGATGTACAGCGCTGAGAGTTAAACCTGACTTCGTGCAGCTGAATAGGGAGAGCGCTGCGGTCTGTCCACACTGACAGCTGCCCAGCGCACTATCGTGGCCACATTTGCGGCAATTGCAGCGCTATTGGGAGCGGTGCATTATGGGCAGCTATCCCACAGAGCACCTTTTCCCATTCTGGCGCCGTGGGTTGTGGGAAGGGGGCGTGGGTGCGGGGGATTCTGGTCCTGTCCCAATGCCCCATGATGCATCGCTTCGCATCCCAGAAATCCCTTTGTTTCTGTCCACCTTTGGCGCCATCTTTCAACCGTTTCTGTGCAGCGCAATCTGTCTGTGGGAAATGGAGTCCGAACTGCTGAGGCATATGCTGACGAGTCTCGCCAGCACGTCACGTTTGGCTATCGAACTATTCCTTAAGATCCAAAGTGACAGTGAGAGTGAGGGTGAGGATTCCGACGATGCTATCGAGACGCGTAATGCGTACGACACGAAATTGCTTGTGGCATTCACGGACATGCTTAGCACCATGGAAGGCCGCTTTTGGGTTCGGGAAACAAGCACCAAGTGGTTGGATCACATTGTCATGGAAGTCTGGGATGACGAGCAGTGGCTGTAGAACTTTCGGATGAGAAAAACCACTTTCATGGGACTGTGTGAGGCGCTTGCCCCCCACCCTGCGGCGCAAGGACATGAGATTGAGAGCTGCCCTGCCAGTGGAGAAGCAGGTGGCTGTTGCAATCTGGAAGCTGGCAACTCCAGACAGCTACCGGTCAGTCGCAAACCAGTTTGAAGTGGGAAAGTCGACCATTGGAATCGTGTTGATGTAAGTTTGCAAGGCCATTAATCGCATCCTACACAGAAGAACCGTGACTCTGGGTAACATGCAGGAAATAGTGGATGGATTTGCACAAATGGGGTTCCCTAACTGTGGAGGGGCAATAGATGGGATGCACATTCCTATTCTGGCACCACCCCACCTAGGATCCGAGTACGTTAATCAGAAGGGGTATTTCTCTATGGTTCTCCAGGCGTTTGTGGATCACCGTGGGCATTTCATTGACATTAACACAGGCTGGCCTGGAAAGGTGCATGACGCACGCATCTTTCGGAACACTTGGCTGTTCAGGAAGATGCAGGCCGGGACTTTTTTCCCAGAGCGGAAGATCACGGTAGCGGAAGTTGAAATGCCCATTGTGATCCTTGGAGATCCCACTTACCCATTAATGCCGTGGCTCAGGAAACCCTACACAGGGAGCCTTGACAGCAGCAAGGAATGGTTCAACTACAGGCTGAGCCGGTGCCGAATGACTGTGGAGTGTGCCTTTGGCTGTTTAAAGGCCCACTGACGATCTCTGTATGGGAAGCTGGACTTGGCCGAAAGCAGCATCCCCGCGCTTATATCCGCGTGCTGTGCCCTCCATAATATTTGTGAAGGGAGGGGTAAAAGCTTCACTCAGGCATGGACCTCCGAGGTTCAACACCTGGAGAATGAATTTGCACAGCCAGAGAGCAGGGCTATTACAGGGGCCCAGAGTGGGGCTGCAAGGATTAGGGATGCCTTGAGGGAGCAATTTGAGGCTGAAAACCAGCAGTGATATCTGGTGCCCTGCACGGGAGTGAAGTGCAGTAGTTCCAATCTTTACGAATCAGTGTCTGCGTAGCAGACAAGCAGACTTGCAGTGCCTGTTTATTTCCTGGGCTAAGGAGTCTTTTACTTTATGCAATAATAAAGAATGTTTTCAAAGCCAAAGAATCCATTTATTGAAAAGAAAAAAAAATATTTATTGAAAAGAAAAAAGGGGATGGAGTGGGGAACAGTGCAATCACAGATTCGTGTATGTCCTGTCTGGTGTGCTGTGCAGTGAGTGCTGCACTTCAGGATGGCTATACTGCATGGTGATGGAGGTTGAGTGCAGAGGGTAAGGGTCATGGTCTTCAGGGTTGGGTGGTGAAGATACTGATGTTGGAGGCAGCGGGTGGCGTGAAGAACACGGAAGTTGGGGAAAGTGGGTTGGAGGTGACAGTGGGGCACAACGGAAAGAATTTTGGGACAAGGGCTGTAGGGGGGGGTGGCGTTTGCGTTTTCAGTACTGCTCCTCTTTCTGCATGACTACCAGCTCCTGGATAGCATCTGCTTGGCGCTCCAGGATGCTGATGAGCCTATCAGTGCTTTGCTGCTGGTGCACGGTGCTTTGCCGCTGGTGCGCTGCGTTTTCCTGGTGGATCCTGCTTTCTCTCTCCCTCCAGTCCTGTGCCTTCTCGTTCTCTTTAATAGATTGCCGCATCACTTCTTGCAGCATGTCTTCTTTGCTTTTTCGCGGTCTCTTCCTGAGTCTTTGCAGTCTCTGAGCAGGTGATAAGAGGGACGGCTGAGGTCTCAAGGTTGATGCAGCTGTATAGGCAAAACGTAACATTTCACAGAGGCAGCATTGTTTATACCAGACAGAGTAATGATTCCCCCCGCACTTAAGGAATAGAAAACACACAGGGTCTACACAATAGCATAATTTTCCTGTCCGAAACAGAGCACACATATCCCACGGGAGCCTCAAAATGGTGAGTAATGGGGACTGATTGTTTGAGGGCTGCATTGTCCTCTGGGTTTCTGTGCCTTAGGGAGAGCCAACAGCTTCAGGGGGCACCTACACTGAACACTGTCCCAACATTTTCAACAGGAGTTCGTCCTGGATGATATCTCACTGCTGAGGGTGACCTGGGAAGCAAGGGAGGGTCTTCTACTGCAATGCGGCTTCCACCCTGGCCCATATGCAGCTTGCCTGTGTGCAGCAATGGTCCCCCCACCCCTCGCGGCACAGTGGTGCGGACACATTAGCCTGGCTGGGACAAGGACCACGGTGGCTCTCCCTATAAACCTGCGCAAGCGCATTGCACGCGTTCTGGATGAGACATTCGAAGAGATTACCGAGGCCGATTACCGTGATGTGATAAACCACATCAATGCACTATACCGCATCTAGGCATGCATGCTTAACCCTCCTCTTCCAAAGAGCCCGCACCAAAAAAATTCCTTCACAAAAAAAAAAAAAAACACTTACCGGGAACCTGCTCTTCTGTTTGTCCTCCACCAAGTACCAGCCGCTGCGACTAGTTACCATCCTCCTGACTCGAGAAGAGCTCCTGGCTGCCTGGCCATCCGGCCCACCACCATCACTCCCGTTTTCCTCCTCCTCCTCTTCCTCCCCCCCCCCCACACCAGCTCTGAAGTGTCCATGGTCGTGCTCAGAGTGGAGGTGGGGTTAACCCCAAGTATTGCATCCAGCTCCCTGTAGAATCTGCAGGTTGCAGGGGGAGCACCCGAGCAGCCATTTGCGTCGCGGGCTTTGCGGTAGGCACTCCGCAGCTCCTTGACTTTAATCCTGCACTGCAGGGCATCCCGGTCATGGCCCCTTTCCATCATGTCCTTTGATACCTTCCCGAAGGTATCGTAATTCCTATGGCTGGGAGCGCAGCTGGGACTGGACAGCTTCCTCCCCCCAAACACTGATGAGGTCCAGCAACTCACCATTGCTCCATGCTGGGGCTCGCTTGGGGAGGCATGGTCACCTGGAAAGATTTGCTGATAGCAAACCACGCCACGCCAGGCTGAGCAAACAGGAAGGGGATTTTAAAATTCCTGGGGAATGTAAAGGGTCGGTCACATGGTTGGTTACCTGAGGCCAGGGCAGTAGAGTTTGAACTGATGACCAGAGTGTATAGAACAGGCATTGTGAGATACTGTCGAATAATTCTGGAGGCCATTCACAGCGCATTGGGTGGCCACACTGGCGCCGCAGCGCTGCAACAGCAGCGCTGCACTCGCTATTCCTCTCGGAGAGGTGGAGTACATGCAACACTGCAACAAAGGAGATACAGCGCTGCAAATGCCTTGCCAGTATGGACGGGGAGTGAGTTACAGCGCTGGGGGCGGCTTTACAGCGCTGCAACTCGCAAGTGTAGCCAAGGTCTTAGAGTAATTTTACACTTCTCTGATGCAGAATTCTTCACCAACCACACAACATATCAGTAGCGATAGTGAGGTATAACTCCCCCAAATATGCCCTTTTATTTCTTTAATCTGGTGGCACAGATTTAAATTAGGGACTACATTCAGGTGCTGCTTAGAATCCCTGTAAGACAACAAATGTTAGGTATCTATTAAAAAGGGGTATCTTTCTGCAGCTATATCATATTCAACATGGATTTCATTTCCTACACATTTGCAGCATCTCCCAGGGGTGAGCTGAAGAGAAATGTCACTTCCATTTTTTCCCATCCCTACCTAGATAGGGATTGCATTTCCCAAATAATAGACAACATGCATCTGATTAGGAAGGAGATATCTTCAGGAGCGACCTCCTGCAGGGCCTGGGCCACAACTGCTTTAGGAGCCAAATGCATGGGTATTTTGCTTAGTTACAAATCATTTACTAGGGAATACTCTTGCCAGCCTGTTAGAAAAAATATTGACCTAACCAATTGAACAACAGGGGGATTGGGATGGTGATAGGGAATCCCTCTGACTTACCCTATCTTCTTCTGTTCTTACCGAGGGTGAAATGACATTTTCCCCTATCCCTGTCTTGTTCCTGCTCTTTCTTATAGTTCAATATATTTTAAGTGAGGAAAATGGAAGTAAAAATATCTGCTTTCCAGCACAACCTGAAGCAACATCAGAGCAACTGGGAATGAAACAATTTGTTCCTTAAGGGGGAACTTGATGACTAAGAATTGCTTTGAAATGGGGGAACAGTATAACTGTGATGCTCAGAGTTTGTTTAGACTAGGAAAAGTGATGGAGTTTAGGTCAGGTCAAGGGGAAAGCTAATGCTAACCACTGCACCTGGGCTGCATCTGCTCTACAACGATAATTGTCTTTTTACACCAAGATCACTAACTTGAGCAGCCAACGCCATGTACAGTCCTAGTGGATGTAAGGCACAGGTAGTTTTTGCCTCAGTGTACCTTATTGGGATCAAACTTCTCTCTCCCTCTGGGAGCCGATGAACATTCCTAGCTGGAGGGACACACACTCTTATGACTCAAAAGGAAAGCAGCTGATAGAAAAGATCAGAGGACTGACCCCAAAGAAGGGTGAGCTGCAAAAGGCAGAAGGAAGCAACTCATGTGGTGGACCTTAAAGACCACAGTGAAGATGGTGCACAGATCACTATGTGAAAATTAGCAAATGTGATTATTTTTTTAAAAAAATCTTTGCCCAGCCCTAATCAAGGCATGTGTTACAGTTCTCTCATGTGGATTTCCTGATGTCTAATAAGGTGTGAGCTCTTTTTGAAGCTTTTCCCACACTCCGAGCATCCATAAGTTTTCTCACCCATGTGGATTCTCCAATGTATAATCAGGTCAGAGCTAAAATTGAAGCTTTTCCGACATTCAGAGCATGTGTAGGGGATCTCTCCTGTGTGGATTTGCTGATGTCTGATAAGGTGTGAGCTCCAACTGAAGCTTTACCTGCACTCAGAGCATGTGTAGGGCGTCTCTCCTGTGTGGATTCTCTGATGTGTGATCAGGGCAGAGATGTGATTGAAGCTTTTCCCACACTCAGAGCATATGTAGCGCATCTCTCCTGTGTGGATTCTACGATGTGTGATAAGGTGTGAGCTCCGATTGAAACTTTTCCCACACACAGAGCATGTGTAGGGCTTCTCTCCTGTGTGGATTCTCCGGTGTCTGATAAGGTGTGAGCATTCATTGAAGCTTTTTCCACACACAGAGCATGTGTAGGGCTTCTCTCCTGTGTGGATTCTCTGATGTCTGATAAGGTGTGAGCTCCTATTGAACATTTTCCCACACTCAGAGCATGTGTAGGGCGTCTCTCCTATGTGGATTCTTTGATGTCTGATAAGGTTTGAGTTCCTATTGAAGCTTTTCCCACACTCAGAGCATGTGTAGGGCAACTCCCCTATGTGGATTCTCTGATGTGTGATAAGGGCAGAGCTCCGATTGAAGCTTTTCTGGCATTCATGGCACGTGTAGCGTCTCTCTTCCAAGTTGATTGTGTCACATGTTATAAGGTCTGAGTGGCTACTGAAGTTTTCCTCTGGCCTCTCTTGAGTCTCACAAGAATTTGCTTTTGCTTGGAGTGCACAACTCCCGGAAATATTCCCTTTGGATCTTCCTGATAACGTTCCATGTGGTTCTACTTGCTCAGCATCTTCCTGCTGGGGTTTCTCCTCCTCATTCTCACTCACCATCCCATCACCTGATGGGAGACAGAGAGAATCCAGACATAGGTCACTCCCTGCGCCAGAAAGAAAGGAAATCTCAGAGAGAGGAATGGAAAAAGGGATGAACAAACCAAAAATGTGTGTGCGAGAGATCAAACCTATCAGGAGCTGATTTTCCACAAACCCTTCCACAGAGGAAAGAGGAAGGCATCAGTTTTGGTCCGCATCTCACCAGAACACTCAGGGCAAAGTGAGATCGGGGTGGGACCTCCTGCCATTTGTCAGTCAGAATATGAGGGAAGCCATGAGTGACCTCTGTCAAAATGATTCCACATCTGCACGGAACAATCCTGAACTTGGAGAGCTCACAGGGTCTTTGTAGGGCATCCCAAATGTTTCCTGCATTCCCAAACAGTTTTTGAGTTAGCTTAACCAATTCCTCACCTGTGCAGGCAGCTCTCGGGAGAATTTCTTTCTCAGCGCCCTGGAGGTCCGGGATCCACGGCTCTTCCGCTCGTTCCATCTGTGAGATCACATCAGGTTTGGAAACTGGAAACCCTACTGCAGGCAAAGAAAACAGGGGAGGTCAGTGGAATTTGTGGGGTAATTGTCACAAAGAATATTCCATGGTTTTAACCCCAGCTCATTTTAAAGAAGTAACATTCCAAGGCCATCTTCCTTGGCTCAAAGTGGCAGAAGAGTTATTATTATTATAAATTATATGCATTACCTTACTGCCCAAGGGCCAACTAACAGTGGGTCTCTGTTGTGCTAGGCAAAGTACAAAGAGAGAATAGTAGATGCCCCATGCCCTAAAAAATTTACAATCTAAATAGACAAGACATATCACCCTTCAGTGGGTCCCCATTGTGCTAGGCAAAGTACAAAGAATAATAGATGGCCCATGCCTTGAATAATTTACAATCTAAATAGACAAGACAGATACAGAATAGGGGAAGGGGTAGAACCCACTGTTAGAATATAGATGTTCAGGCCTGCCTGTAAAGCCTATACTTTAAGAACTTAGGTGTGTTTTTATCACTTAGCTAGTTATAGGGGTATAAAAATAAAGAATCAAAATCACAGTCTGCCTGTGTCTGGGCCTTGTCTCACTAGGAGAGTCTGAGACCTTGTTCTTAGGCTAAGGCCTTTAGCTAAGCAGCAGGGGCAGCCATAAGCTGGGAAGCGTAGGGTCACATCCTCGTATCCCAAACCAATCACACTGAAATAAGGTGGTATTGGGCTGTTAGGAAGACGGTCTTGTCCGTACAGCGCCCATTACCACCAGATAAAGAAACAGATCTTAAGATGGTTAAAGAAAACTTAGTTTGATAGCATCTTGCCTGGCAAGAAAGTACTTATCAATAGTTGTGGTTGTGAAACCTCATTTCTGTATTGTTTTATCTTTATGGCCACCACTTTTCATTGTTAATCAGTGTGGTTCTCTAATTGTTTCTCTCTGCTGTATAATTAATTTTGCTAGGTGTAAGTTAATTAGGGTAGTGGGATATAATTGGTTAGAGAATTATGTTACAATATGTTAGAATTGGTTAGTTACATTTCAGTACAATGATTGGTTAAGGTATAGCTGAGAATATTACTCTATAAACAGGGTCAAACAGGAGAGGGGAAAGGAAATTAGAATAATAGAATATCAGGGTTGGAAAGGACCTCAGGAGGTCATCTCGTCCAAACCCCTGCTCAAAGCAGGACCAATATCCAACTAAATCATCCCAGCCAGGACTTTGTCAAGCCTGACCTTAAGAACCTCTAGGGAAGGAGATTCCACCACCTCCCTAGGTAACGCATTCCAGTGCTTCACCACCCTCCTAGTGAAATAGTGTTTCCTAATATCCAACCTAAACCTCTCCCACTGCAACTTGACACCATTACTCCTTGTTCTGTCATCTGCTACCACTGAGAACAGTCTAGATCCATCCTCTTTGGAAACCCCCTTCAGGTAGTTGAAAGTAGCTATCAAATCCCCCCTCATCCTTCTCTTCTGCAGACTTAAATAATCCCAGTCCCCTCAGAAGTCATGTGTTCCAGTCCCCTGATCATTTTTGTTGCCCTCCACTGGACCCTTTCCAATTTTTCCACATCCTTCCTGTAGTGTGGGGCCCAAAACTGGACACAGTACTGCATATGAGGCCCCACCAATGTCGAATATTTGTTAAGTGGGGGGAACGGGAAAAGGGATACAGGCAAGGCTCTGCGGCCTCAGAGCTGGGAAGGGGGGCACGGGGTAAATGCTCTGCAGCATCAGAGCAGGGAAGGGAACACTGGGGAACAGACTGTATCGGCGTATAGAGATAAGCCCAACTGATGTGAAGGCCTTCGGAATACGTAATCATATAGGTGTAAAAATTTTACAGGCTACATTACCACCCTGTGACATCATCAACAAAGTGCCCATTTGTGCCCTGGTAGTGGCCCTGCTATGGGAGGGAGGAATGCAGCAAGGACTCAGGATTGGTGGCCAGGGTCGCTGTGCATAGAGATGGGGAGGTTATATGAGGAGGGGGTAATGAGTGGGAGAGGGAGGTCAAGAGTTAAGATAATATTTGGGGGAAAATGTATAATGAACTGAAACTGAACAGAAATTTAACTGGTGTGTAGGCTCTAAAGCAACAAGGCTTTGGCAGGGATTTGGAGTTAAAGGTCTGGGATCCCCCACAGCTCTAGATCCCCAAACCTCTCCTCCCCCACACTGACCCACCCAGCCCACTTTCTGGGTGCTGTTCCTCCACACTCCTCTCCCCTTCCACCCATTACTCTCAGCCCTCACCACCCCCTGGTACCTTGGCAGCTTCTTGTATTCTCTCCTTGTCTCTCACTACCTCATTCCTCCCTGCTGGTTTTTTTTTTTTAATAAATTTTTAAAAAAAAGGAGATATCCTATCTCCTAGAACTGGAAGATCATCAAGTCCAGTCCCCTACCTTCACTAGCAGGAACAAGTACTAATTTTGCCCCAGATCCCTAAGTGGCTCACTCAAGTATTGAACTTACAATCCTGGGTTTAGGAGGCCAATGCTCAAAGCACTGAGCTATCCCCCCCCTTAGTTCTAAGTTATAACCCTGCATACACCTTCCCCATGTCCTGGCACTCCAGAATTATCCCCTCCTGCTTCTCCTCCCCTCCCACAGCTCTGTTCTCCCTTCACCCATGGGGTCCTGAATGGCAACATTATACTCTCTCCTATCAAAAGAGCTAATCTGCTGTCACACAAGCCATGCATGAATCATACACCTATTTACTCAATTTAGAATTCTACAGGCAGCATATTTTCCTCTCTCCCCCACCTGGAGCTGATGAACATTCCTGGCAGGAGGGACACATGCTCCTACAACTCAAAGGAGTTGATTGAAAAGATCAAAGGACTGACCCCAAAGAAGGGTGAGCTGCAAAAGGCAGAAGCAGGCAACTCATCTGGGGGAGTTGAGAGACCACAGTGAAGATGGTGCAAAGATCACTAGGTGGGAATTAACAAATGTCATTAAAAAAAAAAATCTTTGGCCAGCCCTAGTCAAGGCATTTATTATAGTTCTCTGTCATGTGGATTTTCTAATGTTTAATAAGGCCTTAGCTCTGATTGAAGTTTTTCCCAGACTTAGAGCATCCATAAGGTTTCTCACCGATGTGGATTCTCTGATGTGTGGTAAGGTGTGAGCTATAACCGAAGCTTTTCCCACACTCAAAGCATGTGTAGGGCATCTCTCCTATGTGGATTCGCTGATGTGAGATGAAGGCTGAGCTATAACTGAAGCATTTCCCACACTCAGAGCACATGTAGGGTTTCTCTCCTGTGTGTATTTTCTGTTGTATAATAAGGCTTGACCTCTGATTGAAGCTTTTCCCAAACTCAGAGCATCCATAAGGTTTCTCACCTGTGTGCATTCTCCAATGTCTGACAAGGTGTGAGCTCTGATTGAAGCGTTTCCCGCACTCAGAGCACGTGTAGGGTTTCTCTCCTGTGTGGATTCTCCTATGTCTGATAACGTGTGAGTGCAGACTAAAGCTTTTCCCGCACTCATGGCATTCATAAGGTTTCTCACCCGTGTGGATTCTCCTATGTCTGATAAGGTTTGATCTCCGACTGAAGTGTTTCCCACACTCAGCGCATCCATAAGGTTTCTCACCCATGTGGATTCTCTGATGTTTGATAAGGTGTGAGCTCTGATTTAAGCTTTTCCCACACTCATGGCATGTGTAGTGTGTTTCTTCAAAGTTGATTCTCTCGCGTGTAATAAGGTCTGAGTGGCTACTGAAGTTTTCCGCTGGCCTGTGCTGACTATCACAGGCTTTTGCTTTTTCTGGGAGTGCACAACTCCTGGAATCATTCCCTTTTGATCTTCCTGATAACATCCCATGGGATAATACTTGCTCAGCATCTTCCTGCTGGGGTTTCTCCTCGTTCTCACTCACCATCCCAACACCTGATGGGAGACAGAGAGAATCCAGACACAGGTCATTCCCTGCACCGGAGAGAAAGGAAATCTCAGAGAGGGGAATGGAAAAAGGGATGAACAAACCAAAATATGTGCGGGAGAGATCAAACCTATCAGGAGCTGATTATCCCCAAATCTTTCCCCAGAGGAGAGAGGGGAAGGGATCAGTTCTGGGTCCTCATTGCACCATAACTCTCAGGGGAAAGCGAGATTGGGGAGGGACCTGCTGCCAGTTGTCAGTCAGGGTAGGGGGGAAGCCAAGAGTGACATCTGCGTAATGATTCCACATCTGCAGGGAACAATCTTGATCTTGGCGAGCTCACAAGGTCTTTGTAGGGCATCCCAAATGTTTTCTTTGTTCACGGATAGTTTTTGACTTGGTTTGACCAATTCCTCACCTGTGCAGGCAGCTCTCAGGAGCACTTTTTTCTCAGAGCCATGGAGGACTGGGATCCATGGTTCTTCCCCTCGTTCCAGCTGCGAGATCACATCAGGTTTGGAAATTGGAAACCCTACTGCAGGCAAAGAAAACAAGGGAGGTCAGTGGAATTTGTGGGATACTTGTCACAAAGAATATTCCATGGTTTTAACCCCAGCTCATTTTTAAGCAGTAACATCACAAGGCCAACTTCCTTGGTTCAAAGTGGCAGGAGAGTTATTATTATTATAAATCATATGCATTACCTTAATGCCTAAGGGCCAACTAACAGTGGGTCTCTGTTGTGCTAGGCAAAGTACAAAGTGAGAATAGTAGATGCCCCATGCCCTAAAAAATTTACAATCTAAATAGACAAGACAGACACAGAATGGAGGAAGGGGTAGAACCCACCAGCAGAGTGAACTATGTGAAGGCAGAGTGACAGATCTGATGAACACAGGCATACATCTTGAGACTATCATATTTAATGTTATGACTAGGGCCAGTGTTTTCCAGAAATTGCCACTAACACTGCATTTTTTCCCCCAAATTACTCTTAATTTCTGGATTCAGAGTAGTAGCCGTGTTAGTCTGTATCCGCAAAAAGAAGAACAGGAACTACTTTGTTAGTCTCTAAGGTGCCATAAGTACTCCTGTTCTTCTTTTTGCTTAATTTCTGGAATCACCCTTCATATCTGGAATTTCTGATCAGAGGGTGTGGGGGGGGCATGCAGGGTCAGAACCCCACAGATTTCTGCCCAGAAACACCTGACTCCTCCCCAGGGTTCAAGGCAGAGCCTTGCTGCAGTTGAGACTTGCTGCCAATTTCTTCCCTCTTCATACAAGTCTGGGCTCAGCAAAACCACCGTGGAGATTCCCCTGGGTAGGCGGGGCCCTTTGCAGTGGGACGTCAGGTTCCCTCATCATGCTGAGGACCAGACGGCCCTCTCACCGGCTCTCGGCTGCGTTCACAGCACTTCTCCCCTGCTCATCTCCCCTGCACACAGCTGGTTCATGCCCAGTATCCCCAGCACACAGCTGGCTCTAGGCTCTCAATGTCCAGTGTCTGGGCCCCACCTCCCCCACACAGCTGGCTCCTGTCCCCTCCCCGCAATGCACTTTCATCCTGTAAAGGATAACATATTGCTCATATTTGTCAATTACTCTGTTTTCATTGCCAGCAAACACTGGCCCTAGTTATGACTGTTATCTGTATATTTGAGCCAGCCCTTGAAAGCACGAATACTTCACAGACTATGATGCTGAGATGGGCCAGATAATACCAGGGAGGGCTGCGGGATGGGTGTCCTGTGCAATCTGGTGTCACTAAGGGGTGATGATGCCAGATCCTAAAGCTGGTTATGCAGATCTCCCTCTTTTGAACTTTGCCCCATGAAGAAAGGGGCAGGGACTGATTTTACCTCTTTGAGGACACTGAAGAAGACAGACATTTTGGGGAGAAACAGCTGAGTTTGAGCTGACTGAGGGGGGTCTTTTGGGGCTACAAACTGACATGACCTGATAACCAAGATGTAAGCTTTTAAGGAAGGCTTTAATACATTTTGGAAACAATCAGTGATTCCCAAGATGACTGATGAGAGCGCGATGGTAAATATGCATTTAGATGCTTTTCTTGTTTTATATCTTTTCCCCAGAAGGCACACTGACACTGTCATGGATCCATAGGATCTGTGCAATGCCCTGGCTTTTAAACAGTCCTTGGGAAGTGCCCCTGGAGTGCACTAGACCCCCAAGGGGTCCCACTCTTCCACAAGGATAGGCCATGTAGCTTCAACTCCTGAGATTGAGCCTCTGGCTTCAATGCTCTTATTTCAACCTGCGAGCTCTGCCAGCAGGTCCAGCTGAACGACACTCCTGTTCAGAGACTGTTCCTCAGTCAATGCACAGAGCAAGTTTTTGCTGTGACACTGGGCAGACTTTTAAAACATAGCAGGGTTTATTAGTCAACTAAAACACAGCATTGGAAAGTCCTTAGATTAGAACAGAGAAGTGAAGAAGACAATATAGTCCATACTGGCCAATGCCCTTGATCCATGCTGCTGTAGAAAACGCTTTGGTTTCCTTTCACTGTGACTGTTCATTTGTCTTCACTCCAGTAGAGCTCCCTGCGTCTGCGAGCCCAGTTCTGACTGCTCCCAAAAACTTAACAAGTCCATGTATGCTTCACTCAGCCAAGTGGAGATACTCCCATGGACAGGTCACAATTATTCCCTTGTCTCTGTCGGGTATTCCAATGTAGATTGGCTCCAGCCAGTCCTTAGTGACCCATTCATATCACCCCACGACAGATACATGACAAAACACCTCGTCTCCTGCTCGTTATGGTCATAGCAATACCAATCACAGAGGGAAACTGAGGTGTGTATTGACATCATACAAGTATCACCAAAATTCCCACCTCTATCACACACACACTGCTCACAGCCCTTGGAGGGAAAACAAAGCATAGGAACTGGATGTTAATCCAGTGAACACAGTGGAAGACAAGCTGCAATCCTCAAATCCTGGTCAAAAAGGAGAGGCATCTAGGTCCCTACCCATAGAGAGGGGCTGGCTAGAGGCCTGATACCTGGGGGGGCATTCCTTGAGCAGGTCATGGAGGCAGGTCAAAGGCTTAGCCACCCAAGAACTGTGACATCGCAAAAGCACATTTTGAGGAATTAGGAAATCTAGTGACTCAGGTGTAATGGGAGGGAGAATTAAACTCCCTCAGTGTGTGGAGAAGGCTGGGGAATTAAACACTAAAATTCAGGAACAACAGCCTCTAATTCTTCCAGAAAAGGAGACTGTAAGAAACAAGAACTGGGCCACGCAACCTCAGGAGGGACAGGCTCAAAGATCCAAGGAGCCTGGAGAGAAGACAGATTGTGGCTGCTGCAGATGGGGAGAGGGGGGACAAAACTCTCCAAACTCTCACTCCTGTTGGCCCTGACCTGATTTTATCGTCTATGACCACCATGTCTTGTGGGCAATTTTATACTCGCTAGAGGTAAAATGTCATTATCAGAGTATTGCTTATTAGCTTGGAACATGCATAGAGGGGCAAGGAGGTGATCAGAAATAAATGGGTTATTAAGGGCAGGTCTAACTACAGCCGGGATTGACACTCTGAGATCGATCCACCTGTGGTCGATTTAGCGGGTGTAGTAAACACCCGCTAAATCGACTGCAGATCGCTCTCCAGTCGACCCCTGTACTCTACCCAGATGAGAAGAGTAAAGTAAGTCAACCCCCTGCAGCGTACACCCTGTGGTAACTCTACCTAAGTTATGCTGACTCCAGCTACTTTATTCATGTAGCTGGAGTTGCGCAGCATAGGTCAACTGACTGTGGTAGTATAAATGTAGCCAAAGCTTGCTACAGTTCAGGGCCTTATATTGGGTGGAGCCTTTGTGGGAGTAGTTATGCTGAAGTCTAGGATTTACCTGAATAGGTCTAAGGAGAGAATCCCAGGTCAGTTATTTTGCACCCTCATTTTGAGAGACTAACGAGTAACCACAAACAGGTGCAATACGCCACAGGATTCTGAAAGAAGGAAGTTTGGGGCGGGCTTTAGCAATTAGGTTGCTATGCAATATCTCAGCAGTTGGACCACATTCATATATTGGAATTACTAATATATAAGTGATGTAAATCATGAGTATTACTGCTTGATGCTTAATTATGGACTCCCAAAGGCCACATATGGGTTGGGGCAGCTATTGACATTACTGTAATCAGAGTAAAGGAGCAGATATGGTATAAGGCCATCCTATTACCATAATAAAATGGATAAATTACCTTTCCTAGTGACCATTTTTTCATTTTGTCAGGTCCCTGAGACAGCGTAAAGTGAAGCAGGGCATCCCTTCTGATGGTTTCCCTTGCCCCTTGATTTTTGTTTCCAATGGTATACATAACTTGTAAGTATGCACAGTGCAAGACCCTCTTAACTATACTTATCTTAGTCTAATCCTTATGTGTATTGAGCCATGCCTATGATTTCAATTATAACTGTCTGTATTAAATCAAGTTTCTGTGTATTTCACCAAATTTCATCTTCTCAATTAATTTTGAGTAGCCATGTACAAGGGCAAGCTGTACCACAATACGTAATCTTATAGGTGTAAAAATTGTACAGGCTACACTAGGACCCTGTGACATCATCAACATTTGTGTCTGGGTAGCGGCCCCACTATGGGAGGGAGGAATGCAGCAAGGACTCCGGATTGGTGACCAGGGTCGCTGTGCATAGAGTTGGGGAGGTTACATGGGGAGGGGGGTAATGAGTGAGAGAGGGAGGTCAAGAGTTAAAATAATAATATTTGGAGAAAAAATGTATAATGAAGCAAAACCTAACAGAAATAAAACTGGAGTGTAGGCGCTAAAGCTTTGGTAGGGATTCAGGGTAAAGATCTGGGATCCCCCACAGCTCCAGATCCCTAAACCTCTCCTCCCTCTCACTGACCCATCCAGCCCACTTCCTGGGTGCCCTTCCTCCATACTCCCCTCCCCTTCATCCCATTACTCTCAGCTGCCACACCTCCCGCCACCTTGGGAACTTCTTGTGTTCCTTCCTCGTCTCTCACTACCTCATCCCTCCCTGCTGCTTCTTAGCTCTAATCCTGCACACACCCTCCGCATGTCCTGGCACCCCAGAATTATCTACTGCTCAGCTCTGTTCTCCCTTCACCCGTGGGGTCCTGAATGTCAACGTTATACACTCTCCTATCAAAAACAACAAGGAGTCCAGTGGTGACACCTTAAAGACTAACAAATTTATTTGGGCATCAGCTTTCATGGGTAAAAAACTTCACTTCTTCAGATGCATCTCCTATCAAAAGATGAGCTCATCAGACTGTCACACAAGCTATGCATGAGTCATACACCTATTTACTCAATTTAGAATTCTACAGGCGGCATATTTTCCTCTTAAAATGAGGAAAAGGCATGAAAGCTACAGTTATTAATGTAGTTACTAATGTAGCCAATAAGGATACATTCAATGCAATTTTAAAATGACTGACAGCACCAAAAAGGCACATATCCAAAAATGATACTAGTGTATAGGAGATAAGGCAAAAAAGGGGGGGCAAGGAAACTTGTCAAAACTTGTATGACGAATAAAGTATAAAGTTATTACTACTGAGGTTCTTTAGAGACCCCACAGCTTCTAATAACCGAGGGGACAGGACTCCTTACCCAGCAAGACCACCGTCTCATAGTTCTCCTGTATGACATCCCTGTAGAGGGATCTCTGATCAGGGTCCAGCAGAGCCCATTCCTCCTTGGTAAAATACACAGCCACCTCCTCAAAAGTCACCGGCCCCTGAAAGAGAAAGAGTCCAACACTCAGTACCTGCAGCCCCACTCACAACTGCACTATTCACAGAACAGCAGCACCAGGAGGCACATGTTAACAGAGTCCCACCCCACCTTGCCTAGAGCATCCAGGAGGCATCAGAGGGTGGTAAGAGAGAAATTTTGTGTCTCCCAGCTGACAGATGGAGGCAGGGTTGTCACATTTATCACATACCTACTAGCCAGAGCTTGATATAGAAGATGGGGCTGTCTCTGGACCCTGCTGGTAGCTCCCTGGTAGGAATCCCAACACTCTCCAAATAAAATATATGGAAGAAAGGGGAAGTCAATAGTAAAGAAAATAAGTTAGAAGGTAAGAATTGTAGAAAGTTGGTAAGGGAAGCTATCAGAAATCAAGGATCAACCAATGAAAATAAGAAGGAAGTTTTAAAAAGTATATTAAGTACAAAATTAATCCTAACAATGGTAGTGGTAAATTACTAGAAGGAAATGGCAGAATTATCAAAAATAATGCAGAAGAGGTAAAAGTGTTCAATAAATATTTCTCTCCTTGAATAAAAACAGATGATGTAACTCATATCATAAAATGTTGAAGCCAACAGTCTTTCCATTCCAAAAGTAACTCACGAGGATGTTAAACAGAGGATATTAAAGTTAGATGTGTTTAAATCAGTGGGTCCAGATAACTAGAGTTTTGAAAGACCTGGTGGAGGAGCGTGGTGGACTGTTAATATTGATTTTAATTAGGACTTGGAACACTGGGGAAATTCCATAAGACTGGAATAAAGCTAATGCTGTGCCAATATTTAAAAACTATAAAAGAGATGACGCAGCTAATTACAAGAGTGTCAGTCTGACATCAATACTGAGCAAAATAACGGAGCAGTCAGTACTGGATTTCATTAATAAAGACTTAAAGGAGGGTAATATAATTAGTATCCATTAACAAAGGTTTAGAGAAAATAGATCCTATCAAACTAACTGGATATCCTTATTGGATGAGATCAAAAGTTTGGTCACAGCTAATAGTATTGATGTAATATACCTAGACTTCTGTAAGGCAAAGGGATTTCTAGCTTGTGTATGGAAACTTGGTGGACTGCTTCTATCACAGTCAGGGTGAGAAATTGCTAATTCAAATTCTATCCATCTAGTATGTTAGGCTTGGTTTGAGTTTTTGATATTTGCTAAGTAATCTGCTTTGATCTGTTTGCTACCACTTATGGCTCGGAAATTAGCTGTTGTCTTCTGTCTGTCCTTGAGCGGCTTAGGTAAAGCACTCAGGTAGCTTAGTTGGATGCATGGCACCACCTGCTGTTCTGTTGGGTGATAACAAGGCTAAATCTCCAGCAAAGCAGTGTGAAAAGGGCCAGCCCAGCTTGAGGGTTAGAGGACACAGCAGTTCCCAGAAGCCCCCCAGACTGCACCCCGGGGTGACAACCCATCACACCCTACATTACACAAGCCTCAGCAGGTTTTTCACATCCTGTCCCCTCCCCTTCTCCACCCGAGATATTTTCTGCCTCCCACCACCTTTAGCAGCTCCCACCCTCCCATGCATTTACTGCTCCTCTCCTTCCAAGCAGAACCCACCACTGGCTCCCTGATAATCCCTTACCTGAGCCAGTTCCATTGCAGCCATTTCCTTCCCCCTCGGAGGATGGGATGGTGTGGAGCAAAATGTGGATGTTAATCTGTAGCCTGCCAAGGAGAGAAGGGCAATGTGAGAGAACTCAGATGGGGTTTTTGTCCATTCCACATGTCAATTCCCCCCAGGATTTTCCCCTGCTAATGGACATTCTAGGTTCTGCCACACTGTGAAGCACAGAGTGACCTTATTCCAGTACAGGCCTAGCCCCCTCCCACTAGAGTGTAACCCTCTGAGACATGGTGAAACCCTCCCAGTAGCAGTCTCTCTGTTACACTCATAAAGTTTGCAGGTGATACCAAACTGGGAGGGGTTGCAAGTGCTTTGGAGGATAGAATTGAAATTCAAAATGATCTGGACAAACTGGAGAAATGGTCTGAAGTATATAGGATGAAATTCAATAAGGAGAAATTAAAGTACTTCACTTAGGGTACGTCTATAGTACGAAATTAATTCGAAGTTATTTTATTCGAATTTCCAGAATCGAGTTCATACATTCTATGTTATGTGTCCCCACTAAAGCGCATGAATTTGGCGGAGTGCATCCACAGTACCGAGGCTAGAATCGAATGTCGGAGCGGTGATCTGTGGTAGCTATCCCACAGTACCTGCAGTCTCTGCCGCCCATTGGAATTGTGGGTTAAGCTCCCAATGCATGATGGGGCAAAAACATTCACGCGGGTTTTTCTGGGTGTGTGCCGTCACTCGCTCCTCCCTCCTTGAAAACTATAGCAGATGCCATGCTGCCAGCAGATGGTGCTGCCCGGTGCACCGCCTGTCTCCTGGTATGTTGAATCCACTTCGAATGTCTTCGGCCATCATGAACAGAGCCGCACAGCTTCCGACGCTTTCTCCAGATTGTCTGTGCTGGGCTCCCGTGGAAGCTACAGAAGGCAACAATTCCCTGCCATTTCTCGGCCATTGTGAACAGAGTTGCACAGCTTCCACCGCAAACTCTGCTCACGTTTCCACCGCAAACTCTGCTCTCGCCACTTTTTCAATGTTGTTGGTCCTGGGCTCCCGTGGAAGCTACAGAAGGCAACAATTGCCTGCTGTTTCTCGCCCATTGTGAATAGAGAACAGATCAGACAATCTGGAGAAAGTGGCGGAAGCTGTCCTGGGCTCCCGTGGAAGCTACAGAAGACAACCATTTACCGCCTTTTATCAGCCATCTTGAACCAAACAGCTCATTTCGTGCCCTTTTTCAAGGATTACCCATGCAGGCGCCATTGCGCGGCAAACATGGAGCCCGCTCAGATCTCTGCTGCAGTTTTGGCCATTGTAAATACCTCACGCATTATCTAGCAGTATGTTCTGTACCTGCAAAACCAGGCGAGGAAGCGGCGACAGTGCGATTACTATACTGATGAGGACATGGACGCAGACGTTCCTAGATGCATTGCATGTGGCGATTGGGAGATCATGGTGGCATTGGGCCAGGTTCATACGATGGAATGCCAATTTTGGGCCCGGGAAACAAGCACAGACTGGTGGCATCACATAGTGTTGCAGGTCTGGGATGATTCCCACTGGCTGCGAAACTTTCGTATGCATAGGGCCACTTTCATGGAACTTTGTGCCTTGCTGTCCCCTGCCCTGAAGCGCAAAGACACCAAAATTAGAGCAGCCCTCACAGTTGAGAAGTGAGTGGCCATAGCACTGTGGAAGCTTGCAATGCCCGACAGCTACCGGTCAGTCGGGTATCAGTTTGGAGTGGGCAAATCTACTGTACGGGCTGCTGTGCTGCAAGTAGCCAATGCAATCATTGACCAGCTGCTATCAAGGGTAGTGACTTTGGGAAATGTGCAGACCACTGTGGATGGCTTCAATGCGCTGGGGTTCCCTAACTGCGGCGGGCTGATAGACGGAACGCATATCCCTATCTTGGCCCCAGCACACCAGGGCGGACAGTACATAAACCGCAAGGGGTACTTTTCCATAGTGCTACAAGCACTGGTGGATCACAAGGGATGTTTTGCCGACATCAACGTGGGATGGCCAGGAAAGGTGAATGATGCTCGTATCTTCAGGAACTCTGGTCTGTTTGAACAGCTGCAGGAAGGGACTTACTTCCCAGACCAGAAAATTACTGTTGGGGATGTTGAAATGCCTATAGTTATCCTCGGGGACCCAGCCTACCCCTTAATCCCATGTCTCATGAAGCCGTACAGAGGCACCCTGGACAGTAGTAAGGAGCAGTTCAACTATAGGCTGAGTAAGTGCAAAATGGTGGTAGAATGTGCTTTTGGACATTTCAAAGGGCGCTGGTGCAGTTTATTAACTCGGTTAGATCTCAGCACAACCAATATTCCAATTGTAATTGCTTCTTGTTGTGTGCTCCACAATATCTGTGAGAGTAAGGGGGAGACTTTTATGGCAGGGTGGGAGGTTGAGGAAACTTGCCTGGCTGCCAATTTCGCACAGCCAGACAACACGGCCATTAGAAGAGCGCAGCAGGGCATGCTGCGCATCAGAGAAGCTTTGAAAGCCAGTTTCATGACTGGCCAGGGTATGGTGTGACAGTTGTGTTTGTTTCTCTTGAAGTTACCCACACCCTATATATATATATATAAAAGGAAATAAAGTCAAAATTGTTTAAAAACTGTTCTTTATTATTTGATGCACAATGTATTGAGAGAAATTAGAAGGTAGATTTGTGGGGGGGATTGGGTTAGGGGGGTGGAGGAGGAAAGAACAAGTCCAGAAACCAAATCAAAAGTTCGCATATGCCAGCTTTCTGGTGCTTGGGCGATCCTCTGAGGTTGAGTGTGTGGGTCCCCGTAGCCTCCCCGATCGTGTTCTTGGGCATCTGGGTGAGGAGGCTATGGAACCTGGAGAGGAGGGAGTTTGATTATACAGGGGCTGCAGCGGAAGTCTGTGGTCTTGCTGCCTTTCCCGTATTAGAGCCACCATACAGCGGAGCATGTCAGTTTGCTCCCCCATGAGCTTGACCATAGCGTCCTGCCTGCTCTCATCGCGCGCCTCCCTCCTCTCTTTGTGTTCCTGTAATGCTTTACGGGACTCCGCAATTGTTTGCCACCATGCATTCAGCTGGGCCCTATCAGTGTGGGAGGACTGCATGAGCTCGGCGAACATGTTGTCCCGAGTTCGTTTTTTCCACCTTCTAATCTGGACCAGCCTCTGGGACGGAGTAGATAGGGGACGCATTGAAACATTTGCACCTGTGGGAGGAGAAAAAGGGAGGGTAGTATTTTAAAAAATACATTGCAGAGAACAAAGGGGGCACTTTGGTATGAGTAAGCCATCACACACGGCCGGGCAACAGAATTCATCTTGCAGGCAACCCCTAGGGGCATACGGGGTTCTGCTTCTTCTACATTCATTGCAATGTTTTCAAACTGCTGGGCCCCCTTTCCCACAGCAAGCAATATCTGGTGGGTTTGCCATATAAAAGGAGGGCCTGCGGGCTCTCTGGGATGATCCCTGCACACAACAACCGTGTGGCTCCGATCAGGCTCAGAGCAGGGATGAGCTGAGCCATTTACTCTAAACATTAACAACTCAGCGCGGCTGGGTTCTCCCCCCACCGCATGGCTCCGATCAGGCTCTCACTCACCAGAAATACCTTCTCCAGGGTCATGGAACAGGAGTCCGCCTTGGGAGTGAGGGGAGGCTATTGGATCCAGCGTTAAGATTAGTTCCTGGCTGGGGGGGAAAGGGATTCCTCACTTGCTGCCTGTGCACTGTCCCCCTCCTCCTCTTCATCCTCCAACGTCTCTTCCTCCTCGCTTCGTGCAACTCCCCCTTTGCAGGTGTCCACAGATAGTGGTGGGGTAGTGGTGGCATCAGCCCCCCTAATTGCATGGAGCTCAAGGTAAAAGCAGAATGTATGGGGCTGTGACCCAGAGCACCCGTTTGCCTCCCTGGCTTTTTGGTATGCTTGCCTGAGCTCCTTGATTTTTGTACAACACTGCTCTGTGTCCCTGGAGTAGCCTCTTTCCGTCCTGGCCCTGGAGACTTTAGCGTAGGTATTTGCATCCCTTTTTTTGGAACGTAGTTCTGCCATAACAGACTCATCTCCCCAGCATGGGATAAGATCCAGTACCTCCCGTTCGGACCATGCTGGAGCTCGTCTGCGAATCCGGGACTGCGTGATCTCCTGTGATGGACTCTGCATGGTCGCCTGTGATGGTGGACTGTGCTGATGGTCACCTGTGCTGCTGGTGACCAAACAGGAAATGAAATTCAAAAGTTCCCGGGGCTTTTCCTGCCCACCTGGCTAGTGCACTGTAGTTGAGAGTGTTGATGAGAGCGGTCACAAGGGAGCATCGTGGGATAGCTCCCGGAGGCCAATAACGTCGAATTGCATCCACAATACCTTTAACCTGGGATTGCAATCTCGATTTAAACGCTACTCCACTTGCCGAGGTGGAGTACAGATATTGAATTAAAGAGCCCTTTAAATCGAAAAAAAAAAAACCCACCGTTTGGTCATGTGGTCATTTTTTTTCGAAATAACTCGACTAATTCTGAAATAACAGGCTAGTGTAGACCAGGCCTTAGGAAGGAACAATCAGTTGCACACATACAAAATGGGAAATGACTGCCTAGGAAGGAGTGCTGCGGAAAGGGATCTGGGGGTCATAGTGGATCACAAGCTAAATATGAGTCAACGGTGTTACACTGTTGCAAAAAAAGCAAGTATCATTCTGGGATGTATTAGCAGGAGTATTCTAAGCAAGACACGACAAGTAATTCTTCTACTCTATTCCATGCTGATTAGGTCTCAACTGGTGTAGTGTGTCCAGTTCTGGGTGCCACATTTCAGGAAAGATGTGGACAAATTTGAGAAAGTCCAGAGAAGAGCAACAAAAATTATTAAAGGTCTAGAAAACATAACTGTGATGGGGCAGCCCCGCCCTGTACTAGCCCCGGCAGCGTCAGACCAGTAGTTCTGGAGGCGGAAGTCCCGCCCCGCTCATACTGGGTGTGCTCCAAATGCTCTGGGAGTATAAAAGGAGGGAATTCAGCTCAGTCTGGGCTGGCAACCGCAGGGGAAGGACCTAACTGGGAAGCTTCTGTGGAGGACTAGCCACCATCCTTGACATTGCTGGGAATTGAAGCTTCCCCTGGCCAGCATGAAGCCCTGCTGTGGGAGGAGCCCAAAGTGGCTACGGACCCGGAGACCCGCGGAGAACTTGGAGATTTGTGGGAGACCACAACTCTCAAGACAGTAGGAAGCTACCCGGGAGGAGTGACAGACTGATACCTTGCCCCCAGTAAGCCTCAGCATGTTTTGGTAGGATCTCCCAGCTGGGCCAGTGGCAAGGCCCTACGGCGGTGTAACCAGGGACAATCCTATGGACTCTGGCTACTAGACCGTGCTTCCCTGTAACCAGGGGCAACTCTATAGACTCTGGCCACTAGGCCGTGTTACCCCATAACCAGGGGCAATTCTTGGGACTTTGGCCACTAGGCCATGTTGCCCTGCAACGAGGGGCGTAAACCCTCACACGTGGTGGAGAATGCAGGCAGCGATTCGGGCCTGTTGAAATGTCCAGCGTAAGGGAGTTAAACCGGGGGAACCCCGCCAAGCCTAACGATGAAGACAGAGAAGCTTGTAAAGCGGATGCTGGAAAAGCAGCAGGAGCAGGTGGCCCAACAGCAGCAGCAACAGGTGCAGATGATGCAGCACATGGCCAGCCATCAGCGGCTGCCGATAACCCAGCACCAAGCGCACCAGCAGCAGCTCCTCCGGGAATTAGCAGTTCAGCAGCAGACCCAACAAGTACGCCTGGTGCTGCAGATGGCCATGTTGTTACGCCCAGCGGGAGCTGCAGCCGCCATACCTGCGGGGACCGGACCCAGGGAGACTTTGGGGGAACTGCCGGTATGCCTCACTAAGATGGGGCCAGAAGACAACCCAGAGGTGTTCTTAGTGACGTTTGAACAGGTAGCTACCGCCACCAGGTGGCCCCCAGAACATTGGGCCACCCTACTGGCCCCCTATCTGATGGGACAGGCCCAGGCCGCCTATCGTAGCCTCAATCCCCGGGAGGCCCTAGAATACCCCAGAGTGAAGGCGGGCATATGGGATCATGCCGGCATTAGCCCGGAGACCTATCGCCAGCGCCTCCGCAGGGAACAGCGCCTCCGCAAGGAACAGTACCCCCCTGGGGCCCGGCCCCAGGCAGTGGCCCAATGCATCCGAGATCATTGTTGGAAATGGTTGAACCGGGAAGGCTTGATGGGGCCACAGGTAGCGGAGATGGTGACACTGGAACAGTTCACTCAGATCCTGTCCCCGGGAGGAAGGGCATGGGTACGTCGGCATCAACCGGCCACCTTGTCGGTGGTGGTGGCCTTGATGGAGGACTACTTGTCCGCTGACAGGGCAGAGGTGCCGACCCGGGTAGCAGGAAATACCGGTCGAAATGGTGGGCTAGGAAAAGGGAATCCCCAAGGGTCGGGACCCCAGGAACCGTCGGCAAGTGCCCGCCGCACACCTCCAAAAGTCCCCGAGCCCAGAGCCAAGGCCTCCCGGGCACTGATCCAAAGGGACCAACAATGCCGAGAGCAAGGGAGCCCCCTGGGCTGAGGCCCAGGACCCGCTGAGGTCCAAGAGGGGTGCTGGGAGTGCGGACAGGAAGGGCATTTTCGGCGGGTTTGCCCATTCATGGACTGCAACTACGGACAAGCCTGGGTTGCCTGATGAAGGGCTCGGAAGAGAGGAACAGGAAAGCTGGTGGTCCCTGTCCAGGTCGAGGGGACCCTCATGAACACGGTGTAGTCAGATCCTCATACGGGAGGGGCTGGTCCCGGACCTCAATCTCTTGGCCCCCCCGCTCCACTTATGTGTACATGGGGACATCCGCACTTACCCCATGGCCTGGGTGAAGCTAGAAGTATGCTGCCGGGAGGAGGGCCTCCGGGGTGGGAGTGGCCCCCAGGTTAGCCTACCCGGTGGTACTGGGGCGAGACTGGCCAGGCTTCGGGGAGGTTCTCCAGAAGTACCAACCGCCCGACCCACGAACGGACAGGTTTAGGCCTCCGAGAGCGGGGCTGCTCGGATGCACACCAAGGAGAAGGGACCTCGGCACCAGAGGAGACCCCCGCGACTCATCCGACAGCCAGGTCCCGTTCGGTGGAAGATGCCCAGGCGGAACTGGAGATGGATGTGTACTTTGTACAGGAGCAGAGGGAGGACCTGACCCTAAGTAGAGCCTTGGAACAAGCCACCAGCCCGGACCCCAATGGAGACCTGACTCTGCGACCCCGCCAAGGCCCCCGCTTTGAGATATGGTGGGATCGCCTATATCGGATAGCCCAAGAACCCCAGACCCAGGAGACGTTCTGCCAGCTATTGGTTCCCCAGAGGCTGCGGCAAGGTCTCCTACAACTAGCCCATGCAAACCCCTGGGGCGGGAGAAAACCCTCCAGAGGGTGGCTCGCCGGTTCTTCTGGCCGGACATATACTGAGAGGTTCGGGACTATTGCGCGTCTTGCCCAGAATGCCAGCTGGTGGGACCGAAAGGGGTAGCCCAGGCACCCCTGGTATCCATGCCGGTCATCGGCATACCCTTCGAGCAGATTGGGCTGGACCTAGTCGGCCCAATTGAAACAAGCAAGTCGGGGAATCGCTTCATCCTAGTGATCGTGGACTACGGCGACACGCTACGCTGAAGCCGTTCCCCTAAAAACGGCGCCAGCACCAGCAATTGCTAATGAACTAGTGAAGATTTTTGCTAGGGTCGGGAATCCGGCGGAAATCCTGACTGACCAGGGCACGAATGTGTCCTCCAAACTGATAGCCGAACTGTGTCACCTCCTCCACATACGAACGCTCCGGACGTCAGTTTACCATCCTCAGACAGATGGCCTGGTGGAACGTTTCAATGGCACCCTAAAATCTATGCTATGGAAGTTCATGGAGGAGGGCCCTACGCATTGGGATACTCTGTTGCCAGCCCTGTTGTTCGCCATAAGGGAGGTACCCCAGGCCTCGACGGGGTTCTCGTCCTTTGAACTCCTGTACGGGAGACAGCCCAGGGGGATCTTGGACCTCCTGAAGGAGGAGTGGGAAGCCCAGGAGATGTGAGTTCTCGGGACCACCCAGTACATGTTACACCTCTGAGAACGGCTCCAAACACTAGGGCCCTTCGCCTGGGAGAACATGATACAGGCCCAAGCGAGCCAAGAATGCTTATATAATCACGAGACTAGGGGGCAGAGTTTCGGCCCAGGAGTTTGGGTGTTGCTCTTGTTGCCCTCGGCTGAGTCGAAACTTCTGGCCAAATGGCAGGGCCCCTATGAGGTAGTCCAGCGAGTTGGGCCGGTGGACTACGAGGTCCGACTACCGGGGCGACAGAGGGAGACGCGTATCTACCATGTGAATCTTCTGAAGACCTGGAAGACCAGCTCATCGGCCCGTCCACCCCAGAATCGGAACTCGGGCCCCTAGTAGGGGACCCACCAGACCCAAGGCCAGTGACGCTAGGGTCAGGCCTCACCTCCGTACAGCGAGAACAACTACAACAACTGGTGGAGGAATTCCCTGATGACTCAGCCGCCCGTCCAGGACGAACGACTCTGATGAGTCATCACATCGCCACCACCCCTGGTCAGAAGGTGAGACACAACCACCAACCGTTGCTCCGAAAATGTGGGATACAGTCCGACAGGAGCTAGAAACAATGCTGGAGATGGGGGTCATGGAAGAATCAACGAGTGAGTGGTGCAGCCCCATCGTCCTAGTCCCAAAGCCCGACGGGACTACCCGGTTTTGAATTGACTTCTGAAAGGTCAATGCCATCTCCTGCTTCAATGCATACCCGATGCCACGGGTGGATGAACTGCTGGAACGGCTCGGGGGAGCGAGGTACTTGTCAACCATAGATCTAACCAAGGGATACTGGCAGATCCCCCTCACACCAAACTCCTGGGAGAAGATGGCTTTTCCAACACCTTTCGGTCTCTTCCAATTTATAATCATGCCGTTCGGGCTACACGGAGCTGCTGCTATGTTCCAGCGCTTGAGGAATAAGGTCTTACAACCCCACGACCAGTATGCAGCGGCATATATAGATGACATCGTAGACAGCAACAACCGGGAGGACCAGCTATGCCATCTGGTGGGGGGTTTACAAGCCCTCAGAGCAGCCAGCCTCACAGCTAACCTGGCAAAGTGTCACCTTGGGCAAGAAGAGGCAACCTATCTTGGATATACAGCGGGGGTGGGGGGGAGAAAGTGACACCCCTAATTAGCAAATTGCAAGTTCTCAAAGACTACCCGTCCCCAAGACTAAGAAGCAAGTGCGCCAGTTTTTGGGCCTAGCCAGATACTAACGCCGCTTCGTGCCAGATTTTGCATTCATAGCCGCCCGCGTCGGACCTGACAAAGAACACGCAGCCTCAACAAGTGCAGTGATCGGAACAACACGAGAAAGCCTTTGAAACCTTGAAAGATTGACTCATGCAAGAACCAGTCCTATGACACCCAGACTTCTCCAAGGAATTTACACTTCAAACGGATGCCTCGGAAGTGGGCTTGGGGGCAGTACTCTCCCAGGATGTAGACGGGGAGGAAAAAAAAATTATAAATAAATGGAGATATCCAATCTCCTAGAACTGGAAGGGACCTTGAAAGGTCATTGAGTCCAGCCCCCTGCCTTCACTAGCAGGACCAAGTACTGATTTTGCCACAGATCCCTACGTGGCCCCCTCAAGGACTGAGCTCACAACCCTGGGTTTAGGGGGCCAATGCTCAAACCACTAAGCTATCCCTCCCCCCAACACCTGGTACTACACCTAAGTCCCCCGGGAGCAACATTATTCTACAATAGAGAAAGAGGCCCTGGCGGTGCGATGGGCCATCGACGCCCTATGTTATTATCTGCTGGGGAATAACTTTAGGTTGATCACAGACCATGCCCCTCTACGGTGGATGCATAGTATGAAGGACACGAACCCTCAGACTACGCAGTGGTACCTCTCCCTCCAACCCTATGACTTCTGTGTGTTCCATCGCCCGGATAAGGCCCACGCTAATGCAGATTTCTTCTCCAGACAGGGGGAGGAGAAGGAGGCGGCGGACCAACCCGGGGGACCCTTCTTAAGGAGGAGGGTGTGTGATGGGGCAGCCCCACCCCGCACTAGCCCCGGCAGCATCAGACCAGTAGCTCTGGCAGTGGAAGTCCCACCCCGCTCGTACTGGGCATGCTCCAAATCCTCTGGGAATATAAAAGAGAACTCAGCTCAGTCTGAGCTGGTGGCCGCAGGAGAAGGACCTCACTGGGAAGATTCTGTGGAGGACCAGCCACCACCCTTGACGTTGCTGGGAACTGAAACTTCCCCTGGCCAGCACGAAGCCCTACTGCGGGAAGAGCCAGAGGCAGCGACAGACCCGGAGACCTGCGGAGAACCTGGAGATTCGTGGGAGACCCCAACTCTCAAGACGGTAGGAAGCTACCTGGGAGGGGTGATGGGACTGGTACCTTGACCCTGGTAAGCCTCAGCGTGTTTCGGTAGGATCCCCCCCGCTGAGCCAGTGACAAGGCCATGCTGCCCTGTAACCTGGGGCAATTCTATGGGCTCTGGCCACTAGGCCATGTTGCCCTGTAACCTGGGGCAATTCTGGGGAATTCGGCCACTAGGCTGTGTTGCCCTGGAACGAGGGGCGTGACCCCTCACAATGACCTATGAGGAAGATTGAAAAGATTGTTTGTTTAGTCTGTAGAAGAGAAGCCTGAGAGGGGAAATTATCAGTTTTCAAGTACATAAAAGCTTGTTACAAAGATGTGGGAGAAAAATCCTTCTTCTTAACCTATGAGGATAGGACAAGAAGCAATGGACTTCAATTGCAGCAAGGGCGGTTTAGGATGGAGATTAGGAAAAAACTTCCTAACTGTCAGAGTGGTTAAGCACTGGAATAAATTGCCTAGGAGGTTGTGGAATCTCCATCATTTGGGATTTTTTAAGAGCAGGTTGGACAAACACCTGCAGAGATGGTCTAGATAATATAGTCCTCCCTTGAGTGCAGGGGGCTGGACTAGATGACCTCTCGAGGTCCCTTCCAGTTTTATGATTCTATAAACCAAAGGCCAGAGAAGAGCAGAATTAAAGGAGTCACTTTGGGGGATTCTCCCTGTCACTGTAAACCTGAGACAGCTGCCTTGGGGACAAAGTTGTTTGTTGCGCCAGCCTTTATACAGTCTCTTCTGGGAGTGCCCCCTTCCATGGGCTGGGCCTAGTTTTAGCTTTTGGCAAGCATGACCCTGGGGGCTCTGAAACTGGGCCTTCTTTCCTCAGCACACCTTGTTTCTTTCTGTGGCTTCCCCAGTGAGTCCAAATGAGTAGATACTCCTGATAGAGACTGTAAACATAAGACTGGCCCACTGCATCAGACCAATGGTCCATCTAGTTCAGTGGCCAATGCCAGGTGCTTCAGAGGGAATGAACAGAACAGGGAATCATCAAGTGATCCATCCCCTGTCACCCATTCCCAGCTTCTGGCACACATTAGCTAAAGACACCATCCCTGCCCATCCTGCCTGTGACATTGGCAGATGAGGTGTTAGCTCTTGCAAAAGCCCCCATGTCTTAACTGAACATGGACAAATGCAAAGCTGGAATCAGTCAGGCTTGGCTGGGTTAGTATTGTTAAAACAGGTATTAGAATTATAACAATGTGTTCAGACTTTATTGAATGCTCGTGAGTTGCTGCCTGGGTTAATACCTGACGAGTTTCATCGTGAGCCTCTGTGGCTATGTAAATCACCAGATAGAGAGACTTTACCTATGTGAAGTGCTGATTGGCAACAGAATGCATTACATCCTGCCTGGCAGGAAAAGTCCATCAACACCAGATAGACCATAATGGGATGTTAAAGACAAAAGACTGTTGTGCTCTTAACCTCCCATTAGCTGAGCTTGCAGCTTAGAGCACATGGCAGGAAGGGGATAAAAACCCCCATACAGAAATAACTGATTATCTGTATGTTGCTTGGACTCTGGGGGGCAACATTTCTAGGCATAAGCAAGAGATCCCCAACTGCTTAGCCAGGGTTAGTCCTAAAGAATATGTAGGGCCCGCTTATTATAGAAGCTTGTATTACCTTTTGAAATTTAAGACTGTAACTTGTCTGCATCTGCTTTAACCTGCTTTAATTTTTTAAACAATTCTCATTTCCTTTTAAATAAATCTTAATACAGGTTATTACAGGACTGGCTACAAGTGTTGTCTTTGTTGGGAGATCTAAGATTCAATTCACCTAAGGAAGTGACTGGTTCTTTGGGACTGGCAGTAACCTGAACATTGCTGTGATTCTTGGTGTAAGGCAGTGGTTCTCAACCAGGGGTCTGGGGCCCCCTGGGGGGCCACGAGCAGTTACCAGGTGGGATGCCAAGCAAGGCCAGCATTAGGGTCAGCCAGGCCCAGGGCAGAAAGCTGAAGTCCCAGCGCATGGGGGGGCAGCTCAGAAAGAAAAAAGGTTGAGAACCCCTGGTGTAACGGACCATCTGTCAAAAAGGTGAGCTCACCTGCATGGTGAGATATATGGGATGACCCAAGGGGACTGAACTGTGATACCATGTTAATGCTTTTAGTGTCTGAAGCATTTACACTGGATACTTGGTTGGTGAAATCTACATATAGACCTCACAACCAATTTGGGGTTTGTTCCCTGTTTCTTACCAGTCTGCCTGAGGCTAGTGCTCATGGTCTTGAGTCACTGAAGACAGTGTTACAGAGACTTACGGGCGCAACGCCACCAGCAGTAATTTGCAGCAATGCAGAGCAGGCTTTACAGTGATACAGTGTGGGTCAAATGGTCCACAGACTCAGTCAAGCCCCAGTTCTCTGCCAGTGCACATCAGCATCCCGGCAACCTTCAAGGAGGGTCAAGGCTGCCACTCCTTCAGTGATGATGGATCTCCAGCATAGCATCAGCCGCGCCCCATGACCCACCTTCTCTCCTGAGACAGAGATGGATGACAGAGGGTACGCAATGGATACTTTTGGGGAGGTGGGAGAATAGGGAAAAGGATAACAAAACACACCTTCTGGGGGTCACCCCTCAGGAAGTGAAGGTGACAGGTATTGTGGTGGCAGTAAAGGGGGCGGGGAGGGAGTGGGAGCAGCACCTTCAAGGGCAATGCTGCCAGTGCGTCACCCCGTCACATCAGGCATGGTGCTGATAGGGGGCCATTCCCTGGGCCTGGGTGCCTGTGAAGGGCTATATAAATCCTACACTGGCACAGAAATAGTAAACTGCTGCTTTAGTCTGGACTGGCCCAGCCCCTCCACACCTGCAAACCATGGCAGGACTGGAGCAGCAGTTAACAGGAGAGACCTACTCTATTCAGAGGGGGGCCACCCTGGGAAGGGAACTGTCTGTGGAGCATCTCTAGCCCCAAAGAGAGGGCTGGCAGCATTCGGGGCTATGGCCTTCACTGAGGGAGGGTGAGGATACCCAGAGCTCAAAGGGGGAGCAGGCTGAAACTTCCACCGGAGACCCAGTAAACTTTGAAGGGGACTGAGATGCTCCCAGAGGTAAAAGGGGCCCATATCCTGATGGGATCTGTCCACAGTCTCTCCCCCACCCCCTTCTTTTCTTTCATTACTTTATTTACCCTTGTTTGCTGACAGTCGGTTCTTTTGGTGTTTCACCTGGTACCCCGAGAGAAGAAGAAAGTGCCTTGAGCCTCAGCCAGAGGGTTGAGCCCTGACACACTAGAAGGACATGCCCTTGTAGCATGCCTGGGGCAGGGGGCAATTGGACTCTGCGGTGCACCCCAGAAGGCCTGAGGCCCAGCAGTTTGGCACCAATTTGATAGGTTGGAATGGCCTCTCACTGGGGGCTGCCAGCAGCCTGGCACATGGAGTAGATACGAGGTGGCCTGGGGAGCAGAAAGCGGGACAACATCCCAGACAGCACACTGAGAAGGGAAATGGAGACGGGGCAGGGGGCACTGTAGTGAACTCAGCACCCGTCCTGAAGGCCATTGGCAGAAAGTTGTCCTCTCCCTGGCCTACGGGGGGTCAGACAGTGACACAGAGATCCCTTGGCAAAGGATCACTTGGTCTTTGACAGCAGCTCTCACTTGAGCTGCTGTCAAACCCATCACAGCAAACACAGCTCTTGGAGGATGGTCATAAGAGGTGTCTACAGAAAGCTCATAACTGGTCAAGACTCATGACGACTGAGATCAATGTATGTGTCATGTAGGGAACAAACCATTTATATTGAAAATCTACTTTATGGACTTGGAGTGGAAAAAATCAATCACCGAAAGGTACTGGGCCCCAAGATTGGCCCATCCACCCCAGAGGGAGTCATCACTCCTCACTAGTCAGCTGCCAGGTAACACAAGGCTCAAGTGACCAGCCTTGTTCCCTCCCAAACTACCAATGGAAAACCAGTGGGGCACCACCAAACAACTGAAACTGGGGTTGAGAGTTAAAGAGAAAGGGCTAGATCTTAGAATTTCTCTGCCAGTCAGGAAGGGGTAGCAGCGAGGGTAGACTGGCAGCTGATAGTTGGAGGGGTGAAGAGGTTTAGGATATGGTGGGGGGAAGAAGCAGCTAGGACTAGGTAACCTGGGGCCAGGCAGTCTCCATGGGGGACACTTGCTCCTCCTGTGCCCCTTCCACACCCTCTTAAGAGTAAAGAATGACCACCCTCTCCCCACCCCCAGGAGCAGTCGTGTCTCAGGACTCTCCCAAGTTGCACCCACTAAATCTCTTGTCATTTGGGGTATAGCTCAGAGCAACAATTTACCACCAAGATGAACCCTGCTGGCTGTTCTGGTGCCATAGGGGCCTCTGGTGCGTGAAAGGCAGAACTGTAGCACTTCTCGGGCAGAATATATTTTATGTAAAAAAAAAAGGTTCTTCAATGGATGTGAATTCTGCGCATACACAGTGGTGCAGAATTCCCACATGAGTAACTCGCACCCTGCACAAACATAACCTGCTCACTCCCATCTCTTCTCCCTATGTCTCCGAGTTCCAGAGCTGCTGCTGTCATTAATACACACAGACTTTCACTCCCCTTAGTGCTGGCAAGACCTTATCCAGTTACAGGATGAACCCTTATTTTCCTATCATATGGGACATTCTCAGCTGAGGGGGAGGTGAGAATGGGAGGCGGTACAAAGGGAGAAGAGTTGTTGTAGCCATGTTGGTGCCAGGATATCAAAGAGAAGTATTTTTAATTGGTTCTAAAAGAAATTACCTCACCCACCTTGTCTGTCCAAGAGATCTTTTTAAAAAAACATGGTGTGAGCGAGTGTCAAAAGTTCAGGAATTAAGAAATGGAAATTAGGTGTCAGTTCATTTCTCATGCATTTATCTTGTAATTTTAATGTCAGTTTTGAATCAGTATTAATACTATGTGTTTTAATAACATTAGAGGCTATTTGTATAATTATTTGCAAGATTTCATTGGATATTGTGAACCAGCAGTCTTAACCTTTTATTTTGAGATTACTAAATACAATCCAGCACACCACTCCTGAAACAGTGCAAGCCCTGGCCGGTGACATGCTCCCTAGAGACCAAACACGTGACGAGCCCATTCACCCTAAAAATTGCTTTTGGCTCTTTGACATTGCTTTATCCAGCCCACCAGAAAATGCTATAGGTAACCAGGTAATTACAGCAGACCTTCACTAGGTATAGTTTTACCAGCTATGTGCCAAAATTCAAATGGATCTGTGTGTTTCATCTTTCATTCAGCTTTGCAATTATTAGATCTCATTAAAAAACTGGAACTGAAATAACCAAAGCAAGTTAAGAAGGGAGTGACATCAGGCACAGGCAGCAGTAAAACAATAAAGGAAATAACTGAATATGCAAAAAGGAACGTCCCTAACTATCAGAGCCCCAGACCCCCAGTGTGATGCAGCCGTGAAATAGGTTAATGCAGCCCTAGGATGCATCAGGCGAGGTATTTCCAGTAGACACAGGGAACGGTTAGTACTGTTATACAAGGCACTGATGAGACCTTATCTGAAATTCTGTGGGCCATTCTGGTCTCCCATGTTTAAGAAGGATGAATTCAAAGTGGAACAGGTGCAGAGAAGGGATGCTAGGATAATCTGAGGAATGGAAAATCTGTCTTATGAGAGGAGACGCAAAGAGCTTGGCTTGTTTAGCCTAACCAAAAGAAGGCTGAGGGGAGATATGATCACTCTCTATAAATACGTCAGAAGGCTAAATACCAGGGAAGGAGAGGCGTTATTTAGGTTAAGCACCAATGTTGGCACTAGAACAAATGGATATTGGCCATCAATAAATTTTGGTTTGAAATTAGGCGAAGGTTTCTAACCATCAGAGTGAAGTTTTGGAACAGCCTCCCAAGGGGAGCAGTGGGGGCAAAAAACCTAACTGGCTTGAAGACTGAGCTCGATACCTTTATGGAGGGATTGGTATGATGGGACTGCCTACAATGGCACTGCCTACAATGGCACATAGTCGATCTGCAAATGCTAGCAGCAAATATCTCCAAAGGCCGGTGATGGGACACTAGATAGGGAGGGCTCTGAGTTACTACAGAGAATTCTTTCCCAGGTGTCTGACCGCTGGGTCTTGCCCACATGCTCAGGGTCTAATTGATTGCCATATTTGGGGATGGGAAGGAATTTTG
Source organism: Trachemys scripta elegans (assembly GCF_013100865.1). NCBI lineage: Eukaryota > Metazoa > Chordata > Testudines > Emydidae > Trachemys > Trachemys scripta. The sequence goes on along the minus strand of NC_048322.1, from coordinate 2,619,441 downwards.
CCCAGACTCAGATTGGCCCAGACCCTGGGTTGTGGTTTTTTTTTTTTGCCTTCCTCTGCAGCATGGGGCATGGCATGGGTCATTTGCAGATTTAAACTAATGTAAACAGTGGATTTTTTTTGTAACTTGAAATCTTTAAATAATGATTGAGGACACACTGATGGTGATCAGGGCCCCATTGTGTTGTGCATGGCAGAAAACATGACTGAGATCAGCACCCACGTTGTGCTGGGCACTGCACAGACAGAGAGGGACAGTCCATCCCCCAAAGAAATCACAATCCAAGTAGACAATGGGTAGGAGGAAAACAGAGAGGAGCTGTGACGTCACCAAGCAGGTCAGTGACAGAGCCAGGAACAGACCCCGGTAACTCCAGAGCCCTGTCACCCGCAGCTTGGAAAGATCCCCAAACCCCATTGTATTAGGCTGCAGAAAAAGGTGGTTTGTCCATGAATGCACAGGCTGTCTTGGCCTCAGCTGCAGTCCCTGCACACAGCTGGGTCAGGAGAAGTCAGTGTCCAGTCCTGTGGGACTGTGCTCCTGGCTCATACCTCCAGCACTCACTGCTGCCCCTCTGTTACCAGCTGCACTGTTCAGCCAGCCCCAGGCCTCAGTGAGGTCACTGTCTCCCCACACCCCAAACCTTCAAACTGAGACATTGTGCACCAGTGCCAGAGTGCACTAGTGTAAATTCTGTCTATACTAAGGGTTTACACCAGTGCCTAAAACACCAGTGTTGCAGAGATCTTCAGTACCCAAAACAGCAGTACAGTGACACTAGAACTGGGATCTATTTCTAGCTCTGTCATGGACAGCCTGGGTGACCTGGGGCACGTCAATGTTTCTCCTGCCAACTTTAGTCTATTTACCCAGCTGCCCACTCACTGGGATCTCCTCTCTCTCCAGAGCTGCTCACCACTAAAATCTGTGTGGGTGTCACCAGAGCTAAAGTAGTTCAGCTCTGGAATAGTCTTACAAGGGTGGCTGTGGAGTTTCTGTCCCTGGAAGTTTTTAAGAACAGGTAGGACAAATCTCTGTCAGAGATAATCTACATATACTTGGTCCAGCCTCGGCAGAGAGAGTTGGACTTGATGACAGCTTGAGGGCCTGTCCAGCCCTACATGTCTATGATGCTATGTAATATATACCTATAAAAAGACAACATACAGAAAAATCCCCATCACAACATAATGTCAGGCAATTCAGAAAAACAACAACAAAGAACTACACTCCACAACATAAAATGACACAATACAAAGGAAAAGAAAGCAACACAATGAAAACTAACACACCCTAGGACAAAAGTACACAATGCAAAACAGCTCAACTCAAACCAACACAAAACAGACACCAAACAAGGTGAGGCAAAACAATGCACCATAAAACTATGCAACACAGCATGGTGCAATCACAGTTCCAAATGGCACCATGCAAAAAAGCTCAGCGTAGAATAGGACACAGCACAAAAGAGAATTATTTCAATGTAGGCATGGAAGGGATCTTGAGAGGTCGTCTCCTCAAGCCTCCTGTGCTGAGGCAGGACCAAGTATCCCTAGACATTCCCAGACTGGTGCATCTCTAACCTGGTCTTAAAAACCTCCAATGAAGGAAATTCCACAACTTCCCTTGGAAGGCATACATACATGCTGGGCTTGGGGTTAAGTGGAGAGGCAAGAATTCAAACAATCTGGGTTCAGTTCCCAGTTTTGCCCCAAATTCTCCATGCAAATTTGAGCAAATTACTTCAGCTCTTTGAGCTTCAGTTTCCCCATCTGTAAAATGGAGAGTCGCCTCCACCATTTGTCTATTTAGCCTTTGAGCTTTTTGTGGAAAGGACTCTCTGTCATTGTGGGCATGTCTACACTGCAGTTAGACACCGGCAGCTGGCCCGTGCCCACTGACTTGGGCTCACACGGCTCAGGCTGTTTAATTGTGGTGTCAATGTTCTGGCTTTAGCTGCAGCCAAAGGTCTGGCACCCTCCCACCTCGCAGGGTCCTACAGCCTGGCCCCAGCCCGAGCCCAGACATCTACACTGCAATTAAACAGCCCCTTCGCCTGAGCCCTGTGAGCCTGAGTCAGCTGGCATGGGCCAGCTGTGGGTTTTTAATGGCAGTGTAGAGATACCCTTGGTGTGTGCAGCACCGGTCACAATGGGGACCCTGACCTTGGTCAGTGTCTGTGCAGAGCCCTGCACAACAGTGGGCCTGACCTCAGTGGGAGGCTCTGAAACTCCCGGCATTACAGGATCCCTGATTTTGTTTGGGGTCCCTGCAGCATCTGGCAAAATGTGGGGGCAGGATCTCTGTCAGGGTCAGTACAGTGCCAGGCACAACGGGGACACAGATCTCAGTTGAGGTCTCTCAAGCTCAGCACAATGGAGGCAGCAATCTGGGCAGCAGTCATGCACTGGCTGGCACAAGGGGGAGCTGTGATCTCAGTCTCGGTTTTACCTGGCACAACAGGGACACCGATCTCAGTTGGAGTCTCCACAGCACGTGTCACAACAGTGGGGTCTGACCTCTGTTGGGGTCTCTGCAGAGCTTGGCAGAACAGGGCCCAGATCTCAATTGGGGTCTCTGCAGCTCCAGGAACAACAAGGTCCCTGATTTTGTTTGTTGTCTCTGCAGCACCTGGCAGAATGGGAGCCTGATTTCACTTGGTTTCTTTGCAGGGCCTGGCACAACAGGAGCCCAGAGGTCAGTCAAGGTCACTGTAGCCCCTGGCATAACAAGGTCCCTGCTCTTTGTAGAGGTCTGTGCAGTTCCTGGCACAACTAGTGCCCCAAACTTGGTCAGGGTTTGTGCAGTGCCCGGCACACTGGGGGACATGATCTCAGGCAAGGCCTGTTCCACACTCAGTACGATAAGAGCCCTTATCTCAGTCAGACACCTGGAGAGAAAAGCAGGAAGATTTTCAAGAATTTCAGTATTTCAGAACTGAGGAGAAAATGCGGCACAAACTAAATATTTGCCAATGTAAGAGAGAAGCACCAACATCTGGGGAGATTTTATGTCACCATTCAACGGTTCAAGGGAAAGGAGGGGAAATGTGAGGGGATTATACAGGGATATTCAATCAACAACAGAATGGGATGGAGTCATCTGGTCACACATTCACATGGCCAGCGGAGCCCTGGGTGATGTGGCTTTCACAGGGGAAAGGAGTGGGGATGGAGCCAGAAGGTCACTGGCTGTGGGGAGGGACTGGCAGTGGGGTCTGGGAATGTGACTAGTGGGGGGGGGGGAGAGGAACAGAGACTCTCTCAGGAAATTGAGGGAAAGGGGGGGGGTCACCCTGGATGTTGCTCGTTGCTCTCTAAAGAGAAAGGGGGCAAGACAGGAGAGGATAGGGGGGTCCCCACGGGAGGGGGCAGCGACACAAACAGACCCTGCTCCCGTAACCCAGATGTCACATTGCGTGGCGGAAACCGCACCCAGTTGCAAAATGGGAGGGCTGCTATACGTGGCCGTGGCATCACACCAGCTCCCCCTTCCTCTCCCCGCTCCCCGGGGGTCACCTGCTCTTCTCCTCCCCGGGCCATGTCCGGGCTGCACAGACATTTTCCATCCGCCCCTTTCCCAGGTCTCCGTCCCCCGGCAGCCCCCGCCCGGCCCCACGCCGGGACCCCAGTGGGGGCCGGTCCCCTCCCCAGGACCCCCCGTGGTGCCCCAGGGCAGAGCCTGGCCGGGCCGGGGGCGTTGGGCTCCTGCGGGGACAGCAGCTCCGAGCCCCCCGCGGGCGCTGCCCCCAGGGAGCAGATCCCGGCGCTGCGAGATGCCGGGTCCCCCCCACGGACACTGGGGCAGAGTCACCGCCCGGCCCCGCCCCCGGGGCTCGCTCCGGTACCTGGCGGCTGCAGCTCCGCAGCGGGGCGGGCAGAGCCCGGGGCGGCTCCCGCGGGAGCAGGGCGCGGGCCGGGCACGGGGGGGTTAATGGGTCTCCCCGGCACAGACCCTCCTGCTCCGCCCGGCCCCGCAGCGCCAGGGAGCAGCAGCGGGTGAGCGCTGCCTCTGCGCATGCGGGACTCTCCCTCCTCCCCCCGCATCTGCGCATGCCCAGAGCTTGAGCGGCACAAAACTCTTCTCCGGCTCCGGGAGAGGCTCCAACGGCCCCGCACGAGCCAGGCAGAGCCGCAGCACCCCGCGCGCGTTCGCAGTCGGGCTCGGCCTCGTCCTTGTCCTTTCCCCCTCCCTATGTCACTTCCGCTCCCGGGAGGGGTAGGAACTACATCTCCCAGCCTGCCCCGAGAAGGAAGGGTTTCAGCAGCTGTTACTGCGCATGCTCTGTTCCAGTCCCGTTCGTCCTCTCCTCTCCCCCGGTCAACATCACTATCAGTGCTGCCTCCGTGTGATCCGGCCGGGGGGGCTTTCTCCGGAGTTCACCCGGTGAGTGAGAGACCCCGGGGGCGCTGGGGCCGGGCAGGAAAGTGACTCTCTGCCCCGGGGAACCTGGGAGAAGCCTCGGAGCTGCCTCAGCCCCAGTGGAGCTGCAGCAGGATCTGCCCCCGGCACCGCTGGGATTGGGAGGGGGGGGGTCCCCTGAGGGTCAGTGGGGGGGGGGGGGGGTGAACTGTCTCTGTGCAGCTAAGAAATTCCCGGGGGAGAAGTGGCGGGCTGGGGAAGGGGGGAGGGGAGTTAATTGGATCCGGTCCCTGTTTGTACAACTTGCCTCTTACACCCCGATACAAATTCTCTCCAGTTCTTCTTCCCCTTTTCTCTCTCAAAAAGAACAGGAGTACTTGTGGTACCTTAGAGACTAACAAATTTATTACAGCATAAGCTTTCGTGGACTACAGCCCACTTCTTCGGATGCATATAGAGTGGAACATATATTGAGATATATATACACACATACATAGAGCATGAACAGGTGGGAGTTGTCTTACCAACTCTGAGAGGCCAATTAAGTAAGAGAAAAAAACTTTTGAAGTGATGATCAAGATAGCCCAGTACAGACAGTTTGATAAGAAGTGTGAGAATACTTACAAGGGGAGATAGATTCAATGTTTGTAATGGCTCAGCCATTCCCAGTCCTTGTTCAATCCTGAGTTGATTGTATCTAGTTTGCATATCTAGTCTAGCTCAGCAGTCTCTCGTTGGAATCTGTTTTTGAACTTTTTCTGTTGTAAGATAGCCACACGCAGGTCTGTCATTGAATGGCCAGACAGGTTAAAGTGTTCTCCCACTGGTTTTTGAGTATTATGATTCCTGATGTCAGATTTGTGTCCATTAATTCTTTTGCGTAGAGACTGTCCGGTTTGGCCAATGTTCATGGCAGTGGGGCATTGCTGGCACATGATGGCATATATCACATTGGTAGATGTGCAGGTGAACGAGCCCCTGATGGTATGGCTGATGTGATTAGGTCCTATGATGATGTCACTTGAATAGATATGTGGACAGAGTTGGCATCGGGGTTTGTTACAAGGATAGGTTCCTGGGTCAGTGTTTTTGTTCAGTGGTGTAGGTTGCTGGTGAGTATTTGCTTTAGGTTGGGGGGTTGTCTGTAAGCGAGGACAGGTCTGTCTCCCAAGATCTGTGAGAGTAAAGGATCATCTTTGAGGATAGGTTGTAGATCTCTGATGATGCGCTGGAGAGGTTTTAGTTGGGGGCTGAAGGTGACAGCTAGTGGTGTTCTGTTATTTTCTTTGTTGGGCCTGTCTTGTAGGAGGTGACTTCTGGGTACTCGTCTGGCTCCGTCAATCTGTTTTTTCACTTCAGCAGGTGGGTATACAAAACAGTGAAAAAACAGATTGACAGAGCCAGACGAGTACCCAGAAGTCACCTCCTACAAGACAGGCCCAACAAAGAAAATAACAGAACACCACTAGCTGTCACCTTCAGCCCCCAACTAAAACCTCTCCAGCGCATCATCAGAGATCTACAACCTGCTGCTACTCTGAAACTTTTCTCTCTTGGTATCTCACACGTGGCTGTAAAATCTGGGCAGATTTCCCCCCTTTCCCCTCAAATGATCAGCTCTCTCCTTTCCCCCGATTTCCCCGTTCTCTCCATGAGTCTCAAATGTCAATTTAAAATCTCTCCGATGTGGGGGATTTTCTCACCCATTTTAGCTGCAGCGATTTCTTCTTGTTTAGGTGGGAAATTGTTGCCCTGAGTCATTCCCCGAAACATGTCCCCCCTGGAGTAGGGATGGGATGAGATGCCCGTTCTCTGCCGGGGTAGCGAAGGGAGGAATATGTGTCCCCCATGGAGACTGCCCAGACCCCGGTTTTCCAATCCCACTTGTTGCCCCCTAATTAACACAGTTGCCCCCAGCCCCCAGTTACTAGTCACCTGCCCATCCCCCACTGCTGCCCCTTCCCTCACCCAGGAAGCCTTCCAGCTCCCCCCCCTTAAAGCAGCTCCTCAAAGGGCTCCCTGCTGCCCATGTGCATGGTGGCAGGGGGAGGGGGGGGAACTATCACTTTCTGTTTATGTATTAGACAGTCATATAAAATCCAGTCAAACAGTCCCCCTTTTCCAGCTAGTTATTTTATAGCAATATAAAATTCCCTCTTATCAGGGAAAGTGCTGTGGACTGGCATGAAAGTGACTCTGCACAAACAGCCCCCCCCCCCCCATTTCTCCTCCCATTAGCAATTGCCAGGAGAAAATCCAGCCATGGGAGAGCAAAGCACCCAGGAATGGGACTTTTGCAGCCAGAGGGGCAGGGAGAGAGAACGGGAAGGAGAGACTGAAAGGGTTAGTGGTAGAAATGAATTGAGGGAGAGATTTCCAGCTCTCTAATCCACCCATACACATGTATTGCAGCATTGGGGGGGGAGTTATAGCTCAGTGGTCTGAGCATTGGCCTCCTCAACCCAGGGTTGTGGGTTCAATCCTTAAGGGGCCAATTGGGCCAAAAAATTGGGGACTGGCCCTGTTTTGAGCAGGGGGTTGGACTAGGTGACCTCCTGAGGTCCCTTCCAACCCTGATATTCTATGGGTCTATGATCCCTGGGCAGAATCACTTTCCAGTAAACAAGAAAAGGATCAGACAGAGGAAAAGCCAGTTCCTCACTCCATATTCCTACTGCTGTGGGGTCAGTGTCCAAGAGAATCCCCACAGTGACTCCTTTGGTTCAGCTCTTTTCTAGCATTGTGTTCAGTGTCTTTGTTACGGGATGGGGAGAAGGGAGGTTAAAAATCTCTCTGTTGGCTTACCCTGGCAGTAGGGGTCAGGTCTACACTGTAATAAAGAGATCAAGCATTTTCCCAGCATGGCAGACTCTAGGATGTCTGTCTGCAGGGAAAGGGTCTGGGGGAATCATGATGTGAAATGAACTAAAGCCTGTTCTGAAACCCTCACAATTACCCTTCTCACCCTCCCAGGCTGCAGAATGACATCCCTGTTTCGCTCCAGCTCATCCCATCCTCCCATGGGACAGGGGAGAAAAATGGCTGCAGTGGAACAAGTTCAGGTAGGGATTATTGGGGGATTGCTGGTGGGTTCCTGCAGGAAGGAGAGGGACACCAAATACACCAGAGATGGGGAAGGTTTGCACAGTCTGGTTTGGAGGTTGGAGTGGGCAGAAAATTCACAGGGTGGGAAAGGGAGGAGGACAGGTTGTGGCAAATCTGCTGGGAGTTGTTTAATAAGTGGCCTAGATTCTAGGAACAGACCCATGAGGTTAGGAGGTGGAAATGCTCTAATTTGTTCAACAGAAAATAACCTACCTTCGTGGGGCTAAAGAAATGCAGCTTCTCACAATGAGGAGGGTGTTGGGCTTCCTTCCACGGAACTCTCCCTGGACCCTGCTAGTGGCTCCATCTCCTGTATCAGTTGGTGGCTAGTAGGTGTGTGATGGATCTGCTGGGAGAGACAAGGGGCTCTCTCTTCGTCCCCTCACCCTGGTGTTTCCAGGATGCTCTGAGCGGGCTGGGGGTGGGACTCTGTTGACTGCGATCTACCAGAGCTTCCATTTGATTTGGAGTGTGAGTGGGGAAGCAGGTACTGAGTGTTGGACTCTTGCTATTTCAGGGGCCAGTGACCTTCGAGGAGGTGGCTGTGTATTTCACCAGGGAAGAGTGGGCTCTGCTGGATCCCGCTCAGAGAACTCTCTACAGGGACGTCATGCAGGAGAACTATGAGAATGTGACCTCGCTGGGTAAGGATTCCCGTCCCCTCAATTCTTGGAAGGGGAAATGAAGAGTTAAAGTTCATGCCACCTCCACAATACCACCTCTACTCTGTCCTGTTTCAGCATCACCCCAATATGCCAGTGACACACACACTGCCAGAGCCCCTCCCCTCCTGCAGAAAACTTTGAGATCAGAGCACAGGAGCAGTGTCACACAGTGTAAAATATCTCTTTGCTCAAGTAAAACGGGGGGTTAGGTCCAGCATAACGAACAGAAGCTTCCTACCCCCTGACCTTCACTCAAACCCTGAGCCTACTCCACCCGGACCAGAACGTGCTTGGGGTGTAGCAAATAGGTTGCTGGAGTCAGAGCTGCTGGTCCAGGGTTAATTATCTCACAGACCCTCAGTGTGTTCTTGAATGCTGGCTGTTGGTATCCAGACAAGGGAGCTCCAGCAGCAGAACACTGAATCTCACCCAGGATTACAGATGACAACTCCTCACTGCTCTGGATTTCACACCAGCATGTGAAAATGGCTTAGGTTGGTAATGAAACTTCTTGAGACATGGAGAGTCTTGCTCCCCCATCACCATGTGGAATAGCCACAATCTCTCTTCTCTGCAGGCTCCTTGGATTTGAATCCCTCGTTCCTGAAGTCACAAGACCCTGATTCTTATTTTTCACATTCTGCTTTTCCAGACTAATTAGTCTGTTGCTCCTGAATTATAGCTTCTAATTTCCCAGTGTTCGCCACACTCAGGGATTTTTCCTACTCCATCCCATTTCACTGGACTCACTCGATTCCCTAGTACATAAAAACAGCCATACTGGGTCTGTCCAAAGATCCACCCAGCCTTGCATACTGTCTTCAGACAGTGGCCAATGCCAGGCGCTCCAGAGGGAATGAACACAACAGGTAATCATCAAATGATCCATCACCTGTCATGCTTTGCCAGTTTATAGCAAAAAGAAGCTACAGATGTCTTCCCTGCCCACCCTAGCTCATGGCCATTGATGAACCTATCCTCCATGAATTTATCATGTTCTTTTTTTGAACCCTGTTATAGTCTTGGCCTTCACAACCTCCTCTGGCTAAGAGTTCCAGAGGTTGACTGTGCACTGTGTGAAGACACACTTCATTTTGTTTGTTTTATATCTGTTGCCTATACACTTTTTTTTTGGGTGATTCCTAGTCCTTGTGTTATGAGAAGAAGTAAATAACTTCCTTATTTACTTTCTCCATGCCAGTCATGATTTTATAGACCTCTCTCCTCTCCCCACTTGTCTCTTTTCCAAGCTGAACAGTCCCAGTCTTTTTAATCTCTCCTCATACAGAAGCTCTTTCATACCCCTACTCATTTTTTTGCCCTTTTCTAAACCTTTTTCAATTCCATTATATCTTCTTTGAGATGGGGCGACCACATCTGCATGCAGTATTTGAGATATGGGCATACTATGGATTTATATAGAGTCAATTTGATATTTTCTGTCTTATCTATCCCTTTCTTAATGATTCCCAACATTCTGTTCGCTTTTTGACTGCCTCTGCACATTGAGTGGATGTTTTCAGGGAACTATCCACAGTGACTCCAAGATCCGTCTCTTGAGTGGAACCAGCTAATTTAGACCCCATCATTTTATATGTATAGTTGGGATTGTTTTCCAATGGGCTGCATTATGTGCTATACTGTCATCTAGTACTGCTGAGCTCCTGCATTCAGTAATATCCCTGTCCTTCCTGTTCCCTTTCTCCACTGAACCCCACCAGCCCATGCTTACTGTTCCCAGCTTCCCCAGGACTCTCTCATTGTCTCAGGTCCTGTCAGCAAGAAGCAGTGCCAGGGAGACTTGCCCTCTCTCTGGAGACTTTGATTTCTGGGACATGGATTTATTTTCTCTGTGTTTTAGGAGACTCTTTGAAATTGAGTGTCTGTGACATTAACCACAGTACAGTCTGGACTGTTGAACAGATGTGTCCCCTCAGTTCCCAAGGCTGGGTTGCCTTTTACACTGCTTTACTGTGAGAAAAGCCACTGCGGGGCAGGTAACACACAGTCTCCAGCATGTAACTTGCTCCCAGCCACACAGTATTGAGTGCTGCTAATCAGGTGAAGGTGAGAGGGCAAGGAAGAAGAGAAGAGCAGCTAGTCCTATACGAAGAGGAGAAGAGTCAATGGAGACCACACCAAATATGAGCCCCAGGAGGATATGGGATGGGTTGCGGAGGATTGCAAGGGACAATAGAAATCAAGAGGACTTGCAGCCAGAGTGAACAGGGGATAGACCGGAGAATCACACTGTCACCAGGAAAAAGCAGGTCTACGTGATTGGGGACTCCTTACTGAGAAGAATAGACAGGCCTATAACTAGAGCTGATCCGGAGAACAGAAGGGTGTGCTGTCTGCCGGGTCCTAAGATACGGGATGTGGACCTGAGGCTGAAAAGGATCCTAACGGGAGTGGGAAAGGATCTGTTGATTGTCCTTCATGTGGGAACAAATGATACAGCTAGATTCTCACTGGAACGTATCAAGGGAGACTATGCCAGACTGGGGAAGATGCTTAAGGAAATCGAGGCTCCGGTGATCTTCAGTGGGATTCGGCCTGTTCCTAGAGAAGGGCAACAAAGGTATGACAAGATTATGGCAATCAACAGATGGCTCAGGCAGTGGTGCTATAAGGAGGGCTTTGGGATGTATGGCCACTGGGAAGCATTCATGGACAGAGGACTGTTCTCTCGGGATGGACTTCACCTGAGTAAGGAGGGAAATAGACTTCTAGGATGGAGGCTGGCACAACTGATTAAGAGATCTTTAAACTAGGAATTTGAGGGAGATGGTTGGGAGATGTCCAGGTAATCTCCATGCCAGAATTTGACATTGAGAGGTAAGAAAACAAAGTAAGAAAGGATACAGCCGTGGGCAGGAGAATGGACATAAGGAGGAAGGGTAGTGTAGATATCAGTCTATTAGGTGATACTGGTGGTAGAATGTCTGTGCCTAACCGGGTAAAGAATGTGAGAGAAGCCAAATGGCAAAAATTAAGATGTTTGCACACTAATGCGAGGAGCCTAGGTAACAAAATGGAGGAACTAGAGCTACTGGTGCAGGAAGTGAAACCGGATATTATAGGGATAAGAGAAACATGGTGGAATAGTAGTCATGACTGGAGTACAGGTATTGAAGGCTATGTGATGTTTAGGAAAGACAGAAATAAAGGCAAAGGTGATGGAGTAGCATTGTATATCAATGATGAGGTAAACTGTAAAGAAATAAGAAGTGATGGAATGGATAAGACAGAATCTGTCTGGGCAAAAATCACATTGGGAAAGAAAGCTACTAGAGCCTCCCCTGAGATAGTGCTTGAGGTGTGCTACAAACCGCAGGGATCTGATTTGGATATGGATAGAGACCTCTTTAATGTTTTTAATGAAGTAACCACTAATGGGAATTGTGTGATCATGGGAGACTTTAGCTTCCCAGATATAGACTGGAGGACAAGTGCTAGTAATAATAATAGGGCTCAGATTTTTCTGGATAGCTGATGGATTTCTTCACCAAGTAGTTGAAGAACCAACAAGAGAGAATGCCATTTTAGATTTGGTTTTGGTGAGTAGTGAGGACCTCGTAGAAGAAATGGTTGTAGGGGACAACCTTGGTTCGAGTGATCATGAGCTAATTCAGTTCAAACTAAATGGAAGGATAAACAAAAATAGATCTGGGACTAGGGTTTTTGATTTCAAAAGGGCTAACTTTAAAGAATTAAGGAAATTAGTTAGGGAAGTGGATTGGACTGAAGAACTTGTGGATCTAAAGGCAGAGGAGGCCTGGAATTACTTCAAGTCGAAGTTGCAGAAACTATCAGAAGCCTGCATCCCAAGAAAGGGGGAAAAAATCATATGCAGGAGTTGTAGACCAAGCTGGATGAGCAAGCATCTCAGAGAGGTGATTAAGAAAAAGCAGAAAGCCTGGAAGGAGTGGAAGATGGGAGGGATTAGCAAGGAAAGCCACCTTATTGAGGTCAGAACACATAGGGATAAAGTGAGAAAGGCCAAAAGCCATGTAGAGTTGGACCTTGCAAAGGGAATTAAAACCAATAGTAAAAGGTTCTATAGCTATATAAATAAGAAGAAAATGAAAGAAGAAGTGGGACTGCTAAACACTGAGGATGGAATGGAGGTTAAGGATAATCTAGGCATGGCCCTATATCTAAACAAATACTTTGCCTCAGTCTTTAATGAGGGTAATGAGGAGCTTAGGGGTAATGGTAGGATGACAAATGGGAATGAGGATATGGAGGTAGATATTACCACATCCGAGGTAGAAGCCAAACTTGAACAGCTTAATGGGTCAAAATCGGAGGGCCTAGATAATCTTCATCCAAGAATATTAAAGGAACTGGCACATAAAATTGCAAGCCCAATTAGCAAGAATTTTTAATGAATCAGTAAACTCAGGGGTTGTACCGTACTGGAGAATTGCTAACATTGTTCCTGTTTTTAAGAAAGGGGAAAAAAGTGATCCGAGTAACTATAGGCTATACTATGTAAAGTAATGCACATTGGAAAAAATAACCCCAACTATACATACAATATGATGGGGGCTAATTTAGCTACAACAAGTCAGGAAAAAGATCTTGGAGTCATCGTGGATAGTTCTCTGAAAATATCCACGCAGTGTGGAGAGGCGGTCAAAAAAGAAACAGGATGTTAGGAATCATTAAAAAGGGGATAGAGAATAAGAGTGAGAATATATTATTTCCCTTATATAAATCGATGGTACGCCCTCATCTCGAATACTGCATACAGATGTGTTCTCCTCATCTCAAAAAAGATATACTGGCACTAGAAAAGGTTCAGAAAAGGACAACTAAAATGATTAAGGGTTTGGAACGGGTCCCATATGAGGAGAGATTAAAGAGGCTAGGACTCTTCAGCTTGGAAAAGAGGAGACTAAAGGGGGATATGATAGAGGTGTATATAAAATCATGAGTGATGTGGAGAAAGTGGATAAGGAAAAGTTATTTACTTATTCCCATAATACAAGAACTAGGGGTCATCAAATGAAATTAATAGGCAGCAGGTTTAAAACAAATAAAAGGAAGTTCTTCTTCACGCAGCGCACAGTCAACTTGTGGAACTCCTTACCTGAGAAGGTTGTGAAAGCTAGGACTATAACAGAGTTTAAAAGAGAACTGGATAAATTCATGGTGGTTAAGTCCATTAATGGCTATTAGCCAGGACGGGTAAGGAATGGTGTCCCTAGCCTCTGTCTGTCAGAGGATGGAGATGGATGGCAGGAGAGAGATCACTTGATCATTGCCTGTTAGGTTCACTCCCTCTGGGGCACCTGGCATTGGCCACTGTTGGTAGACAGGATACTGGGCTAGATGGACCTTTCGTCTGACCCGGTACGGCCTTTCTTATGTTCTTATAGGCCTGTTAGTTTGACATCTGTAGTATGTAAGGTCTTGGGAAAAAAATTTGAAGAAGAAAGTGGTTAAGGACATTGGGGTCAATGGTAATTAATAACAAGAATTTTGGTTATAAATTGGGGACACATCAGTTGGAAGTAACAGAGGAGGAGAAGGACCTCAGAGTACTGGTTGATCACAGGATGACTATGAACCACCAATGTGATATGGCCATGAAAAAAGCTAATGCGGTCTTGGGATGCATCAGGCAAGGTATTTCCAGCAAAGATAAGGAGGTGTTAATACCATTATACAAGGCACTGGTGAGACCTCATCTGGAATATTGTGTGCAGTTCTGGTCTCCCATGTTTAAGAAGGATGAATTCAAACTGGAACAGGTACAGAGAAGGGCTACTAGGATGATCCGAGGAATCAAAAACCTGTCTTATGAAAGGAGACTCAAAGAGCTTGGCTTGTTTAGCCTAACCAAAAGAAGGTTGAGGGGGGATATGATTGCTCTTATAAATATATCAGAGGGATAAATATTAGGGAGGGAGAGGAATTATTTCAGCTTAGTACCAATGTGGACACAAGAACAAATGGATATAAACTGGACACTAGGAAGTTTAGACTTGAAATTAGACGAAGGTTTCTAACTATCAGAGGAGTAAAGTTCTGGAACAGCCTTCCAAGGGGAATAGTGGGGGCAAAAGACATATCTGGCTTCAAGACTAAGCTTGATAAATTTATGGAGGGGATGGTATGATGGGATAGCCTATTTTTGGCAATTAATTTGGCAATTGATCTTTGATTATGAGCAGGTAAGTATGCCCAGTGGTCTGTGAAGGGATGTTAGATGCGGTGGGATCTGAGTTACTACAGATAATTCTTTCCTGGGTGCTGGCTGGTGAGTCTTGCCCACATGCTCAGGGTTTAACTGATCACCATATTTGAGGTCGGGAAGGAATTTTTCTCCAGGGCAGATTGGCAGAGGCCCTAGAGGTTTTTCGCCTTCCTCTGCAGCATGGGGCACGGGTCACTTGTTGGAGGATTCTCTGCAGCTTGATGTCTTCAAACCACGATCTGAGGACTTCAATAACTCAGACATAGGTTAGGGGTTTGTTACAGGAGTGGGTGGGTGAGATTCTGTGGCCTGCATTGTGCAGGAGGTCAGACTAGATGATCATAATGGTCCCTTCTGACCTTAAAGTCTATAAAAAAATTACAGTACACCACCAGAGAACCCCAGAAAATTCTCTGCTCCCAGTCTTCCCCCAGAAATGTGCATCTTGCCCTGTCCAGCACATTACTGAACAACGCAAACTTATATGAAGTCTGTCATTTAATCAGTGGAAAATGACATGCACCAGTCTTGTTATCCTAAATGGAGTTTCCAACACACTTTTATTGTTCTATCTAACCAGTGTGTTTGGATTAAACAAGACTGTTAAAATCTTTTATTTTATTTTTTTGGTAGTTAAGTGACTATGGATAATGAGGCATTAAAGTCAGAATTGTTTACAACAGAAATGCTAGATAAAACACAAACCAATGTTTAACTTGACAAACTAAAACGGATTCAAAGCAAATGTTTCTCTCATCATACGCTGAGAAGGCTGGCTTTTGTTTCAGCCAGGACTCCCCCTAACCTGTCCCTGCCGCCCAAGTTCAGGTCTTCAGGAGTTGTCATGAGCAGAGGGAAAGGGGAGAGAGAGAGATTGTCAAGCATTTTCCTCACCTCTTTTTATAACTCAGTCCTTTGTACTAGAAACAACTTCAGTTCTCAGCTGAGTCATGGTGACAGGCTGTCTGTTGTAGATATGAGCTTCTAGTGGTCCCTATGAAGGAATGTAAATGTCTTCCTCACACCTTCCCCCTCCAGAGAATGGCTATTTGACCAGCTGTTTGCCTTGCTGTCTCTGAGGAAGTGGTCTGTGGGTGTTTCCCAAAATTGTAACTTTTTCAGTAATATAATACCGTAAAATCTCATAACTTTACATACAGTGTTGCTACACATATTTTAACAGGAGGATAATATTCAGTAGATTATGTGTTTTCAAATGATACCTCAGAAGCTATACTATGTACAAAATTGGTCATAATTTTCTTGAAGAGTCAACATAGGGGTACAGACTGACACAGTGTCTGTGTCCGGTCCCAGCAGATATGTGGGTATTTCAATCCCTCTTAAGCAGAGTGTTTTGCATCTTCAAGGACATGGGGAGCTGGTCCTGGGAATTCACTGGTTTACGAAGCGTGACACTGTATGGAAATGAGGCACTTTGGTATTAATAATAAAAATATAATGTGATAAAATTGCAATGAATCGTCCTAGATATGGCACGTAAAATGATTTTCCAAGTATGATAATTTTGTTTCTATCTTTATATCTCCTTTGTAGTGTGAGTTATAGATATTTAGAGTATATCTGTATTTCCAGACTTGTGCAGTGTTTCTGGGTGACACCCCCAGACATATTGGCATCAGCACTGCCTAGGCTGTTCGATGGTCCATTCACGTTCATCAGCTGTACAATGAGCCCATGGAAAGGATCAAGGGCAGGGGTGGGCAAACTTTTTGGCCCAAGGGCCACATGGGGTTACAAAACTGTATGGAGGGCCAGGTAGGCAAGGCTTCCCAAACAGCTTGGCCCCACCCCCTCTGAATTCCCACCCCCCCGCTCCTTGTCCCCTGACCGCCCCCTCCCGAGACCACCCACCCTAACTGCCCTCCGAATTCCCACCCCCCTGCTCCCTGTCCCCTGAATTGACCCACCCATCCCCTGACAGACCCCCCGGGACTCCCACGCCTATCCAACACCCACGTTCCCTGTCCCCTGACACACACACCCAGAACCTCAGCCCCATCCAACCACCCCCTGTCCCCTGACTGCCCCCTGGGACTCCCTGGCCCTTGTCCAAACCCCCGGCCCTCTTACCATGCTGCTCAGAGCAGCATGTTTGGCAGCCACGTGGCCCATGTGGAGCCAGACATGCTGCCCGACAGGAGCGTGGCACCCCCCACCCCCGAGGGCTACTTGCACAGTGGCATGGCTGCAGAGAAGGGGGAACAGTAAGAGAGGGAGCTAGCCTCCCTGGCCAGGAGCTCAGGGGCTGGGCAGGACTGTCCTGCGGGCCAGATATGGCCCACGGGCTGTAGTTTGCCCTCTTATGATCAAGGGTATACACCTATTGAGTCAGCAAGACATTCAGGGGTATGCCTATGTACTGAGAACTCCAAGGCTTTTCCATGCCCTGTGCTGTGAAGCTTATGTGTAGGATACAGGAAGTACAAGCCACATGGCAAAAGGAATATAAAGGGCAGCTGCATCATCTCCATTTTGTCTTCAATCCCTCTTCCTACCTCTGGAGCAACTTCTCTATAAACTGAAGCCTTGAACAAAGGACTGAATGACCCATCCAAACTGTGGATGTGTTCCAGATGGACTTTCAAGCCAGCAACTCACCAATACTGCTAAGAACCCAATATATAGATTTTGGAATGTATATGACTGCTTTCCCATTTAACAACTCCCTTTTTCTTTCTATTTTTCTTTTATAATAAACCTTTAGTTTTGATGCTAAAGGTGTAACAATGGTGGTTCTGGTGGGACCCAACTGAGAGTGTCAATTCAGGACAAATTGCTTCAAGCGAGGCGGTTACAGCCCAAGGCTGGGGTTTTTCCATCTCTAATGCAAACCAAACCAGCCAGACAGAGAGGACTTCGGTTTTACCACACTGGCTAACCACAAGTCACACGAGCAATTCCCTTAGACACTCGAGTTTCCCAGTATCACCACCAGTACCACTCGTTATGTGGGACAATGGTTATGAAAACCAATACCCCAGTAAAAGAAAAATGTTCTCCCGATCCCAAAGGACCAAGTCCCAGACAAAGGTCAATATACAAATCAGATCTTACCCACAAATCACGCTGTTGCCAATCCTTTAGAATCTGAAACCTAAATGTTTATTCATAAAAGGAAAAAGAGCTAGAATTGTTTAAATGGAATCAATTCCATACAGTAATGGCAAAGTTCTTGGTTTATCAAGCAGGCTAGGCAGAGCTGATACCAACTTGTGTGGGATGTCACCCAGAAGCATAGCATAATTTTGCAACACAGACAGTATAGAGCCAATATTCATAACTTCAGCTATAAAAATGATACCCACATACAGCTAGCATAATCATAACCAGCAAGCCATAACCTAGTCCTAGACACCTAAAACACCAGCCTTTGTACAATTTTTGCTGCAAATATATAACAGTGGTTGCAACAGTGATTTTCATGGTGGTTCTGTCAATAATGTCACAAAAGGATTGGCTGGCAGCAAGGTATTTTGGGTAAGGTCCAAACCTATAGTGACCCAGTAACATGGCTGACTCTGGGGTCAGAAGAACACTTTGTGAGCAGAGTTTTTAAATAACCTCTCACTGTACTGGACCTGGGTGCTGATTGGGCATCAGAGAACTGGAATTCAATAAATGGGGCTGTGTGATTTCTTTTTTCAGCTTCTTGATAACCAGTGTGGGGAATCAGAAGCCCAGTTTGTGACTGGTCGGTGAGTTTAACTTCAGTGTTAACCACTAGTTTGGGGAGCATCTGCTCTCCCTTTTTCAGCCTGCCCTGACCTTGGCATTTTCAGTGAGGACTGCCCCAGGCACACCAGGTCACACTAAGTACTGAAATTAAATTAATACAATGTTTTTTATGACCAAGTCTAATGAAACCACCTGAAATCCTTTGTTTTCTTTCATATAAGCAGGGTTTCCAGTTTCCAAACTGGATATAATCTCCCAACTGGAACAAGCGGAAGAACCATGGGTCCCAGACCTCCAGGGTTCAGAGGAAAGACAGATGCTGAGAGCTCCCTGCACAGGTGAGGAAACATTAAACCAACTCAGAATCTGTAAGTGCCTGAAGGAAACATCTGGGATGCCCTACAAAGCCCTTGGAAGGTCTCTCAGTTCATTATTGTTCCTAGCAGGAGTCATATCCTCAGGGTAAATATAGCTTATGACTTCCTATAGATTCTAGCAGAAGTAGCTTCCTCCCTTCCCCCTCTGAATTTGGATGGGATGTGAAGGCGGAATTGATCCCCTCCTCTCTCCTATTTGCAGGAAGGGTTTGGGGAAATTCAGTTTCTGATCTTTATTTGACCTCTCTCCAGTACTTGTTTTATTTTGCTCTTCCCCTTTCCATCCCTGGTTGAGGTTTCTATCTCTGTCACAGCAGGTGATGCAATTGTATGTGAGAATGAGGAGCAACATTCTCAGCAGGAAAATGTTGAGCAAGTGGATAAACACAGAGAATTATCGCAAAGAGTGAAAAGGAACGTGTCCAGGAGTCATGAGCTGGGAAAATCCTGTGAGATTCAGCACAGAACAGAAACAGAACAGGGAAGCCAGCCAGGGGAGAAAGTGGGTAAATGTATTTCCTGTCCAGGAACTCAGAAGGACCTTAAGGAAACCACAACACAGCAAGAAATCCTCAGGGGAAAGAGAAAAAATACATTCACTGAGTGTGGGAAAAACTTACGTGACTATTCAGCCCTTATTAGTCATCAGAGAATCCACACAGGGAAGCGACTCTATGAATGCAGTGAGTGTGGGAAAAACTTCACTCCCAGATCACAGCTTATTAGGCATCAGAGAATCCACAGAGGGGAGAGGCCCTATGAATGCAGTGAGTGTGGGAAAAGCTTCACTCAGAGATCACACCTTATTAGGCATCAGATGATCCACATAGGGGAGAGGCCCTATGAATGCAGTGAGTGTGGGAAAAACTTCACTCACAGATCAGGCCTTTCTGAACATCAGAGAATCCACACAGGGGAGAGGCTCTATGAATGCAGTGAGTGTGGGAAAAGCTTCACTCAAAGATCAGGTCTTTTTCAACATCAGAGAATCCACAAAGGGGAGAGGCCCTATGAATGCAGTGAGTGTGGGAAAAGCTTCACTCACAGATCAGTGCTTTCTGAACATCAGAGAATCCACACAGGGGAGCGGCTCTATGAATGCAGTGAATGTGGGAAAAACTTCAATCACAGCTCACACCTTATTAGGCATCAGATAATCCACACAGGGAAGAGGCCCTTTGAATGCAGTGTGTGTGGGAAAAGCTTCACTCACAAATCAGCCCTTTCTGAACATCAGAATATCCACACTGGTGTGAGACCCTATGAATGCAGTGTGTGTGGGAAAAACTTCACTCACAGATCATCCATTATTAGGCATCAGAGAATCCACAATGGGGAGAGGCCCTTTGAGTGCAGTGAGTGTGGAAAAAGCTTCACTCAAAGATCAGGTCTTTTTCAGCATCAGAGAATCCACTCAAGGGAATGACCCTATGAATGCATTAAGTGTAGGACTACCTTCTCTTGGCATTCAGACCATGTTAGGCATCAGTGAATCTGCAAAGGAGATAAACACCATAAAAACCTCTAGGGTTACCATTATTTTTTTTCTTTAATACTTTTCCTGATTCCCACATAGTAACTTTTAAAGCTGTTTGACTGTTTGCAGCACCATTACCCCAGTTTGTCCAGTTGATAGGCCCATTTTTGCCTTTTGCAGTTCTCCCTGTTTTGGGGTGGACAAATAGGTCTCTAATTCGAGTGTGCCCTTCCTGTCGGGAACCAGGGAGCATCACATTAATACCATTCTTCCTGTTTCAAAGTTATTGTTAGAATGTGACGTTATTAATATGAACTGGGACCTTATAGATCAGTGGTGTCCAATAGAAATTCGATGCTAGCCACACTTGTGGTTTTGAATTTTTCTTATTAGCCACATTATAAAAAAGCCACATGCATTGGCCACAATTCAATAGCCTATTAGCCACATGTGGCTAGTGGTGAACGTATTGGACACCGCTAGTATAGATCATTGTTGCAACTAAGGTCCTTTAGTGGCACCAAATCTTGTATAAAGTTGGTGAAATAAAGTATCTAAGACAAGGTTATGATTTGCTGGTTATGATTATGCTATTTCTATGCATGTATCATTTGTGTATTTAAAGTTATAAATGATCTATGCTGTCTGTATTTCAAGCTTGTGCTATGCTTCTGGGTGACACCCCAGAAAGTTTGTCATCATAGAATATCAGGGTTGGAAGGGACTTCAGGAGGTCATCTAGTCCAACCCCCGGCTCAAAGCAGGACCAATTCCCAACTAAATCATCCCAGCCAGGGCTTTGTCAAGCTGGGCCTTAAAAATCTCCAAGGAAGGAGATTCCACCACCTCCCTAGGTAACGCATTCCAGTGCTTCACCACCCTCCTAGCGAAATAGTGTTTCCTAATATCCAACCTAGACCTCCCCCACTGCAACTTGAGACCATTACTCCTTGTTCTGTCATCTGCCACCACTGAGAACAGCCGAGCTCCATCCTCTTTGGAACC
>NC_048322.1:2577855-2598504 GCF_013100865.1 Trachemys scripta elegans | reverse complement strand
GTTGCTCTCCGCTGGACTCTTTCCAATATTTCCACATCCTTCTTGTAGTGTGGGGCCCAAAACTGGACACAGTACTCCAGATGAGGCCTCACCAATCAGCACTGCCTTGCCTCCTTGATGGCCTATTAAGGACCATCAGCTATACAACTGACCCATTGAAAGAAGGCAGATACACCTTGTGACTCAGCAAGGCATGCAGGGACATGTCTGTCGGGGTATTGACTTGCCTATGGAGGAAGCTACCTCGGTCTCCAAGCAGTTGTCTGTGAACAGCCCTGTGTGCTGGGACAAAGGAAATGAAATCCCAAGCTGTGTGTCTGGCAAAGGAGAATGTGTCTCTGGCTCTTCTTTGTCTGTGGAGCAGACAGAAGGTGCCTTTCAGCCTGTGATGGTTGAGAATAATGCTAAAGCCCAGGAGGGGAATAGTCCTCAGTTTGTGTCTGCTGGGGAGAATGGCACTGTAATTAGGTTGCATCCAATTAGTGTCTTAGCAAAATCCCAGAGACCAGACAATTCTGGTGCTTGTATTTGGCCTGTTGCTAATGTGTGGTTGGAAAAGGATGTAGCAATGAGGTCTAATCAGGGTGATATCCTAGCCAGGACACAAGAAGAGCATGAAGGTAATTTGATTGTGTTACCTACTGACAGTTGGGAAACTTGTAGCAAGAAGGAGAATGCTTCTGACCTTTTGACTGTGAAGTCTATGAGTTTGCCTGAAAGGGGATTGTGTAGGAATCCGCCTGATGGGTCAGTGGTGATCCTGGATATGAGTAAGACCCAGAAAGAGTCTCAGAGTAGCAGCCATGTTAGTCTGTATCTGCAAAAAGAACAGGAGTACTTTAACAAATTTATTTGAGCATAAGCTTTCGTGGGCTACAGCTCACTTACTCGGATGCATAGAATGGAACATATATTGAGGAGATATATATACACATACAGAGAGCATGAGAAGGTGGGAGTTGTCTTACCAACTCTGAGAGGCCAATAAAGTAAGAGAAAAAACTTTTGAAGTGATTGTCACTTCAAAAGTTTTTTCTCTTACTTTATTGGCCTCTCAGAGTTGGTAAGACAACTCCCACCTTCTCATGCTCTCTGTATGTGTATATATATCTCCTCAATATATGTTCCATTCTATGCATCCGAGTAAGTGAGCTGTAGCCCACGAAAGCTTATGCTCAAATAAATTTGTTAGTCTCTAAGGTGCCACAAGTACTCCTATTCTTTTTGCAGAAAGAGTCTGTTGTTGCTCAGAAAAGTGTTCCTGTAGAGCAAGCCCTAGGTGAAGAGGGTAAGAGCAGAATTTCTGTGAGGGGTGAACTGTTGCTTAGAAAAGCTGCTAGGGATAGAAATCCTCATGGTAATCTGTGCAAGCAGCTTGATACAGCTAAAGGGTGTGAAAGTGATTTAATCAAGGAAGTTTCAGTTCCTAACAGCCAGAAATGTTCTGTTCTAAATGAATCCACTGACTTTCCTTTTGAAAGATCCAGTGTGGATAGCTTTGGAAAGGTCTCAGATGGAGTAAGAGCTGTTAAGGAAGTTGAGCAGCCCTATAACCAAGTGGCTGGGTTTGGCCAGCTTGTTGGGAAGACAATGGTTTTGGAACAAGAATGTCTCCATGCTGATTCTGTGAGTAAGCAGTCTGTGCATCAGGGTCTGAGGACAGATTTGGTTACTGGTGTGTCAGAGCAGAACAGTTTATGGCTGAATGCTTGAAGATGCAGGGAAGAGCAAGCAAACTCTCACTCGCACTCTTTGGATTTCTGTGGTACCTTTGTAAGACAGAGTCCAGCCTTGGAATTGGTAGCAGCTGAAAATTTAAAAGCTAGTGTTTGTGTTGATGCAAATTATCTGACTGACTGGGGGAAGAAAGACTTGCTAATAGCTGTTAGCACAAAGAGCTCACCCATCAGCCAGTGAATTCTGTTAAGCAAGAGAAATCAGGGTTTGATCCTTCAGGACAAGGAAGAAAGAGAGAACTTAATTTTGCAAAGGGAAGCCACAGGTTAACCCTAAAAGGCCCAAACCCCAATGGTGTTGAGCCAAAGGTCTGGCATGACAAAAATGATTGTAGATGGACACTTGCAATGAATTTGTTGTTAATGCTGATGGTGATTTTTGTAACTGTGTACATTTTTATAGTTTTTGGTAATAGCAACAATGTGCCTAATCTTTTGGAAAATCCCTTGAACATGTTAAGAGAAATACATGAGAACACAATATGTTAAAAGGCCTTGTAATGCTAATGTTGCACTGTTAATGCCTGTAAACAGTATTAAAACTTTTCACAGGAGAAAGGACATTCCAAACCTGATGTGCTGTGTAAAAAGGGAAACTAAGGCACACTACCATATTGCTTTCATGAATAAATGCCAAGATTTCTATACTATGGACAACATTAATATCTACATTAACTTGATGTTAATTGGGTTCCAAACATTTGCCAGAGCTTGTATGGATAAAGTAGCTATGTTCTTTAGCTCTTGGCAAGATCACATGAGAAATACAGGAATCCTGCTGCAAGAGCAGATCCAATCCACTATTGTTCTAACCAAGTTTTACCTTGAGTTTGTAAAAAGATTCAATCATGTTATTGAGCATGAGTTGGGTAAACCATTTCTGTTATACACTGATATGGCTTATAACCCAATACAAGTTGTAATGAGACAGAACCCAGGATGGGAAGCTTTTGGGATAACAGTCAGTAATGTTTGTGTCATCCCTGTGACGGGTTGGATCACAGAAATCCCCTTGGGAACTGCCACCCGATGTGCAAAGACTACCCCTGCTTCTGTTTTCCCTGCCAGCTCAGGACTCCAGCACCCTGTCTTGCTGAGCCAGACACTCCTGTCTGGCTCCAGACACAGACCCAGGGTCTGAATCACTTGTCCCAAAGCTGCAAGTTTACCTGAAAACAGCTCGCAGTAGCGTGCTTGTCTTTAGCACTCAGATGCCCAACTCCCAATGGGGTCTAAACCCAGATAAATCCGTTTTACCCTGCATAAAGCTTATGCAGGGCAAACTCATAAATTGTTCGCCCTCTATAAC
The DNA here is from genome assembly GCF_013100865.1 of Trachemys scripta elegans. Classification (NCBI taxonomy): domain Eukaryota; kingdom Metazoa; phylum Chordata; order Testudines; family Emydidae; genus Trachemys; species Trachemys scripta. The sequence goes on along the minus strand of NC_048322.1, from coordinate 2,595,459 downwards.
ACTGATAGAGAGATATGCACAGCTGTTTGCTCCCCCAGGTATTAATACATACTCTGAGTGAATTACTAAATAAAAAGTGATTTTATTAAATACAGACAGTAGGATTTAAGTGGTTCAAAGTAGTAACAGACAGAACAAAGTAAGTCACCAAGCAAAATAAAATAAAATGCGCAAATCTATGCCTAATCAAACTAAATACAGATAATCTCACCCTCAGAGATGTTTCAGTAAGTTTTTCTCAGACTGGACACCTTCCAGGCCTGGGCACAATTCTTTCCCCTGGTGCAGCTCTTGTTGCAGCTCAGGTGATAGCTAGGGGATTCTTCATGATGGCTTCTCTCTCTCTGTTCTCTTCCCCCCTTTATATATCTTTTGCATAAGGCGGGAACTCTTTGTCTCTCTGGGTTTCCACCCCCCCCTCACTGGAAAAGCACCAGGTTAAAGATGGATTCCAGTTCAGGTGACATGATCACATGTCACTGCAAGACTTCATTACTCACTTGCCAGCACACACATATACAGGAAGACTCACAGGTAAATACAGCCATCTGCAGACAATGGGAGTCATCAAGATTCCAAACCATCATTAATGGTCCACACTTTACACAATTACAATAGGCCCTCAGAGTTACATTTTATATTTCTAGTTTTAGATACAAGAGTGGTACATTTATACAAATCAGATGATCACACTCAGTAGATTATAAGCTTTGGAATGATACCTTACAAGAGACCTTTTGCATGAGGCATATCCCAGTTACTTACATTCACTTATTACCGTATTTTCTCTAAAACTATCTCAGTTACATTATATTGACTTATTATTAAGTTTTTATAAAACCATATAGACTGCACAACGTCACGCTTTTGGGATAACAGTCAGTAATGTTTGTGTCATCCCTTCCTGCATCAATTTTGCATTGGGGGTGTGATGTTATGAGTGTAATATAATATCTCATTGAAAGATGACAGGGCCAGAAAGAGTTAATTAACTCACAGGCTGACCTAACCCATGGACGAACTTTAGAGACTTGTTAGGAAAATATGTAAATGAATAGAGCTTTGAAATGCAAGTCTGCATTGTTAGAGATAGACGGGTAGATGTTTGCTCAGGTCTTGTGATGTAAGTAAATAAGTCTTGTCTATCGCTATAGCTTTGATTCGAAGATCAAAAAAGGAATATTAACATTTAGGAAGATACTTGAGTGAAATAGTATTATTGTCTATGTGTCTCTTTGAAGGTTGTGGTAACCTGTATCTGAACTGTTTAGTGGATAAATTACCCTGTGCTAATTGCCAGGATGTTTGGAAGAAGGAGTTAAGCCTATGTTTTTCTCAGGCCAAAAGGCTGCTGAAAACATATAAGAATCCTTGGACACGATCCTTCTTCATCTCAGATCTGCTTTGGGTTTCAAGAGGGGGAAACCTTAAGCCATAAGGATTGAGATCCCCAGTCACTGACTGGAGCCACCCTGAATATGGACATTGGACTATAACCTGTGGACTATTTCTAAAAGGACTTTTGGCAACTACAAGCTCATCTCTGCTATGTATCTGAACCTCAAGAATTGAATTCAAGTCTGTATGTATATTGATCTTTTAACCAACACTCTCTCTTTTCTTTTTTAATAAATTTTAGCTTAGTTAATAAGAATTGGCTCTAAGCGTGTATTTTGGGTAAGATCTAAGTTATAATTGGACCTGGGTATGTGGCTGATCCTTTGGGATCGGAAGAACCTTTCCTTTTAAATGATGAGATAAGATTTTCAGTAATCATCATCATATTTTCAGGTGTGTCTGAATGCAGGCCTGAGGCTGGGTACTTTAAGGGAATTGTGTTGTTTGGACTTCTAAGTAACCAGTGAGGTACTACAGAAGCTGTTTTGGGCTGTTTGGTAAACCTAAGTATGGAATAACCACCAGCTTCTGGGGTTTGTCTGCCCCGTTTTGTTTGCAGTTTACCCTAATTGAGTGACCTCAGCTGGCTCCCACGGGCAGCACCGTCACAGGGGGGAAAGAAGTGTCATTTCATCCTCTCTGACACTGGAAGGAGATGGGCTGACTCAGATTCCCTCCCTACTCATCATTGCAGAACTGTTACCTTTTTTCTAAGATGTGCAAAGTTTATCTTTATCACATTCTATTCCTCCACTTCTGAGAGTGCCGTCATGAAGAGTTCTCAGCTGTCTGTGCTTGGAGTTGATGCTTTGACATCTTTAATCCTATACCAGAGTCGCTATGACTGGAGAGGAAAGTGTCAAAGACCTGGAAGGGGAATTCAAATGGATCCCAAACACAGTGTGATCATTTGGAGTTTAAATCCCAGGTTCTATCTATTGGTAAAGCCACTTCTGGCAAGGTGGCTGTTCTATCCCCCACTATTTGGATGCTAGGATACTAAAAATGTTGTAAATAAAATAATTGACTATTGAGACAGCGCTGAGTGAAGTATGTTTGAATGGATCAGAGGAGAATGTGATGGGAGAATCTCTTGTCCCGATTCTGAATAATTTGATGTAACCTGCTCTGGAATTTCACTTGACACTTTCATTGTCATGAATTATCTTTCTCTGTGATGTGAGTTTCTATCTTTCCTGATGGCGGTTTCTTCACCCAATTGGATATTAGTTCACTTTGATAGAATATAGCTCAGATTTATTGGAGAATTTAAGACAAATGACCATTTGTAAAGTAGTCATTTCTCACTTCAGCTTTGCTTTTTCCCCATCCCTCCATGATGATATGGAGAAAGTTCAAGTGCAGTTCTGTCAACAGGAGAGAACTCTCCAATTTACTGCACCTGCTAACAAACAGCGATGATTTTAAATCTCCACTGGGAAATGGTGAACAACAGCAGAACCCCAGCTAACTGAAGGAAGTGCATATGATCACAGTGTAGTTCAATTGTTGAAGTCAATATTGTCTCTGATGATCTGGGGAGAGAATTCCACGGTAAGTGCTTTTGAACTAGGCAAAATGTCCATGTATTTGGTTCCTAAAGCATTTGTAACCCAGGCCCTACAGAAGATCTCTCCTAGCTAATCCTATGGTATGGGAGATGCTGCCCTTCATGACGCAAATGTTAAGGAAATAGAAGTGGGGGTTTTGTTGAATTTATCCTTTATAGGTGCTAAAAATGCATATAAAATTAAATCAGTGTTGGAAATCTAATAGCTGCAGAAACATAGCTATTTTTTAATAGAAACTGCAGCTCTGGTAACTAACAGGGATTCTGATCCAGGCCTGTATCCAGTCCTGTGACTGGAACTGTGCCACCAAATTAAAAAAAGCTTGGCATGTTTTGAGAAGCCATTCCTCATTAACACTGCTGAGATTTGGAGTGGTTTTGTAAAGGATTCTACTTCAGAGAACTGTAAATTTACCCTAACCAAGGCCAAAGATTTGGAAAGAACTGGTGTTTCATAGAATGTCAGGGTTGGAAGGGACCTCAGGAGGTCATCTAGTTGTGACGATATTGACATAAACTGGGACCATATAGATCATTGTTGCAACCAAGGTCCTGTCGTGGCACCCAAATCTTGTATAAGGGGGGTCAAATGGGGTGTCTAAGACAAGGTTATGGTTTACTGGTTATGATTATGCTGTCTATATGTGTGTATCAGTTTTGTAGTTGAAGTTACGAATATTGGCTCTGTACTGTCTGTATTTCAAACTTATGCTATGCTTCTGGGTGACATCCCAGACAAGCTGAGATTAGCTCTGCCTAGCCTGCTTGATGGCCCATTAAGGACCATCAGCTATACAATGGACCCATTGAGAGAAGGCAAATACGCCTTCAGACTCAGCAAAGTATGCAGGGACTGGCCCATGTGACTCCAGGCTCCATTTTGCTGTAATTTTCCACAGTAAGAACAAAGAGGTGTTCTTACACCTGGAAAAGACTATATAAGGCTGATGCCTCATCTCCATTTCATCTTCAATCCTGCTTCTTACCTCTGGAGGGACTTTGCTACAAACTGAAGCTCTGAACAAAGGACTGAGGACCCATCCCAGCTGGGGATGTACTCCAGAGACTTGATTTGAACCTGCAGTTTATTCTATCACTGCTGCAAGCCTGAACCAAGAACTTTGCCATTACTGTATGTAATTGATTCCATTTAACCAATTCTAACTCTCATCTCTATCTTCTTCCTTTTATGAATAAACCTTTAGATTTTAGATTCTAAAGGATTGGCAACAGCGTGATTTGTGGGTAAGATCTGATTTGTATATTGACCTGGGTCTGGGGCTTGGTCCTTTGGGATCAGGAGAACCTTTTTTCTTTTATTTGGGTATTGGTTTTCATAACCATTTGTCCCCATAACGAGTGGTTACTGGTGGTGATACTGGGAAACTGGAGTGTCTAAGGAAATTGCTTGTGAGACTTGCGGTTAGCCAGTGGGGTGAGACGGAAGTCCTCTTAGTCTGGCTGGTTTGGTTTGCCTTAGTGGTGGAAAAACCCTATCCTTGGGCTGTAACTGCCCTGTTTGAGCAATTTGTCCTGAGTTGGCACTCTCAGTTGGGTTCTGCCAGAACCGCATCGTCACACTAGTCCAACCCCCTGCTTAAGGGGGAACCAATCCCCAGACAGATTTTTGCTCCAGATTCCCTAAATGGCCCCCTCAAGTATTGAGCTGACAACCCTGGCTTTAGCAGGCTAATGCTCAAACCACTGAGTTCTCCCTCCCCAAGAGAGTACACCCCCAATTCTTGCTTTCCACCCCAATACAGGAATCTATGTTGACCCAAGGAAAATTGTTTGTACATCTCCACATCCTAGTTCAGTGTGTCTGATTACAGTTCCAAAGGATGCCAGGGTTAGATTGAGAACAATCATCTTTCACCGTTTGGATCCGAAGAGAGAGAGCTTCATAGGACATTCCTTCCCTGTGGATCCCAAACTGGCTGCCTGATTGGGTAACAAGGACTTTCAGGCTGTAGAAATGATGGTAACCAATGAGGCAACAAATGTGTCAGGCTCCAATTTCAGACTTCTGGATACTCGCATGTTGAGTCCTGATTCTACGGTTGTGTCTGATGCTATGGTTACACAATAAAGCTGATGTTGGTGCAGCTGAACCAAGGTAGCTGTGCTGCTGTAGCACTTCTAATAAAGATGCTCTAAGCCAATGGGAGAGATCTCTCCCATCGGACTTTATTATTCCAGCCCCCGCAAGCGGCAGTGGCTATGTTGGCAGGAGAAGCTCTCCTGCTCATGTAGCACTATCTACACAGGGGGTTAGGGCTGTGTAACTACGTTGCTCAGTGGTGTGGATTTTTCACACCTCTGACCAATATAAGTTAAACTGATAAATGTCTTCAGTGTAGACCTGACCTTAGTTTTCTCTTGTGTGTTGTGCATTTACATCACTTCTCTACTCCTCCTACTTTGAAAGATTAAAAAGTGTGAAAAGAGAGGTATTTTTCCTCATGCTGCAAACATTCCCACATAGGAGACCCCTTCCACCAACACACATGGCAAAAGAGCCAGAGATATATGAACTCACAGAAGTGGTTGGTACAAACCACAACTTGAGCTAAGGATCAGTTGGCAATGGGGATTATAAAGAAAACCAACATATGACAAGAATTTTTGTTCTTTGAATATATGTTATTACCAATTAAAATGAAATTATAGGTGAAGTTGTTGGTTTAAGAGGAAGAGACTACTTGAGTGATGATCTGAATTATATTGGAAATAATTCAGGAAATGATGACTAATCTTGAAAAGTTAATTTGATTTAATCTATTCCCTGTAGTGTAAGGCATTCTGGTAGAAAACCTCCCTCCAAAGATTGGGGTGGTAGAATGTGTGTGAGAATGAGTGTATAAGAGAATATTGGCCCAGTATCAACTTTAATTTTTTGTATTTCAAATAAAACTTATTTTGCTTAGCTTTAAAGTCAATTTCTATTAAAAGGAAAACTACTCAAGGAGACAGTTGTATAACTTTTTACCCATTTAGACTGTAAGCGTCACTGACTTCTCTAATTTGCAAAGGAAAGGCATGACATCTGTCATAGGATGTGTCCAGGAGGTAGGAAAGCTGCAATCGTCAACCATCAATATAAAGGAAAAGGCTGATTACTCCATTTCCTTCCATGTCAAAAAGCCATTTAAAGGCTGGTCTACACTGAAAAGCTATGTTGACATAGCTACATTTCTCAGGGGTGTGAAAAATCCACGCCACTGAGAGAAGTAGTTAATGTGACCTGAGTGCAGACAGTGTTAGGTTGTCAGAAGAATATTTCCAGTGTTTGAAGTGTAGACATAGCCTTAGACAGATTGATCCCCTAGGGAATCAAGTCATGACATCAATTACACTTTTGACCCATCTATCTGTATGTGAGAAAGCTGTTAGTATGGAGTACTGAGCCAGGTTTCCGGTCGCCTGGTTCCTCAACTGTAGCTACAGCTCTTAGTGCCCATCAACGGAAAGACAGTGAGAAATGGAGAGTTCCAACCATTGTCATTTTAGTGTTGTCGGAGAAGAACATAGTTCTCACTCTCTGGTTGGGTGCAGCAAAGTCAGATATTTTATTTCTCAAGCAATTGCATAGAGGGAGAGAGTGCACTAGGACACAGGGTTTTCCCCTTCTAGTCAGGTCTCTCTACAGGTAAACAATTACAGCAAGCATTTATACCTTTTGTTACATACAATAATAAGCAACAGTTGCATTTTGTTTATAGATAGGTCATCTTGATATCTTATTTTTCTCACTTCTGTTTAGACTACAGTCTACATTCCACATCTAATACAAGGACACAACAACTTCTCACACAGTTCTTTCCCACTCGCCTCACACAATCCTCCCTTCTACAAATCTCGTGTTATTTGGGTTACAACTAGCCTGACTCTTGCTAACAGAGACTGTCATGCATTGAAATCCCCTTGAAATCCTTGTCAGTTCCTGCTCTACTTCCACATCTCCTCCCTTTTGTACTTCTAGTACAACAAATATTCTCAAACCTCTATTTGTATTAAGTCATGGATTTCAGATTCTACATCAGATGTTTCAACCTTACGTATTTTAATTGGATGTAATGACAGTGGATGATTAGCCTGGACATGAAAGGTATTACTATTATCACGTCCTTTACTACAACAACAACAACATAATCCTAAACTAAATAACGACACTACAAGCAGTAGCATTCTCACAGTAATATGATGGGGTTGTTGTACAGTTTTAGTCATAAAGCACAATACATCATACTTAGTACATAAAATAAACACTCTATAAGCTAGGGGTCTCAAACATGTGGCCCGTGAGGTTATTTTCTGCATCCCGCAAGTTCTTCGCGGCCCCCCCACCATCTCCCAGCGTTTACTTAGAGTGGCTCTGGCCGATGCCCAGGGGCAGGGCAGGCTCCCTGCCTACCTGCCCTGTCCCTGCGCCGCTCTGGGAAGTGGACAGAACCTGGGGGAGGAGAGGCACAGGGGTGTGTGTTGATGTTGCTTCAGGCACCGCCCCCAGCAGCTCCCATTGGCTGCTGTTCCCCATTCCCGGATAATGGGAGATGCTGGGGGCGGTGCCTGAAGCAACAGCAACGCACGCCAGGCCAGAGCCCACCTCCTGAGCCCCTCCTGCAGTCAAATCCCCTGTCCTCCCCCTTGCCACACCCTACACCCTGACCCTCTGCCACACCTCTCCTGCACCCCAACACACTGCCCTGAGCCCCCTGCTGCACCTTGGCCCCCTGCAGTACCCTGCACCCTGACCTGCTGCCCTGAGCCCCCTGTTGCACCCCGCACCCCTCCTGCACCCCAACCCCCTGCTCTCAACCCCTGCCACAGCCCTCACCCCTCCTGCACCTCACACCCCAACTCCCTGCCCTGAGCCCTCTGCTGCACCCATCCTGCACCTGACCCATTGCCCTGACCCCCTGCCACATCCCTCATCCCTCCTGAACCCCACACCCCAACTCCCTGCCCTGAGACCCTGCCACACCCCACATCCCTCCTCCACCTCCTGGGGGCAGGGAGGGGGCGGAGCTGGGGTAGGGATTTTGGGGAAGGGATTGGAATGGGGGCAGGGAAGGGGTGAGAAGAGGTGGGGCTGGGAAGAGGTGGGGCAGGCCCTCATGGAAGGGGTGGTGTGGGGGTGGGGGGCGAGGTGTCAGTAATGCGGCCCTCAGGCCAATGTACTAGTCCTCATGTGGCCCTTGTGGTCATTTGAGTTTGAGACCCCTGCTATAAGCTGTATGAAAGGCATTCTTTTCAACTTAATATATATTTTGAAGCATGTGAATTTGCCCTTGTACTTCAAAGATTCTTTGAACCTCTGGTAACAATGAAAGAAAATCTTGAAACTGATCAGATACTAAACTAATCCAATTAAAGGGTATCTGGAACCTAAGGGCTACTTGTAAAATTCTGTCTACAGGCCAGTAAATAATATGATTGCCTGCAGCAGTAGTGAGATTAAAATGTATATCTTGCAACATGGTGGTTTTAACATACACACAGCTATCATTAGCTTGAAAAAGTAGGTGTCCTGTGAGGGTAGTTCTTTTCCCCTACCCTCCCAGCAAACGTTATCATGAACAGTGAAAACTTCCCCGGCTTCAGTTTACGTATACACTGAAGCTGGGGGGTTCTAACGGCCAAAATGTCTATTGACTCTGTCATGGAGTCCCCGGGCAATGCTCTGGAACTGCTCCCCACAAAGCCAGTCAGGACTTTGGGGAGCCTTCTCTCCCTTGGAGCAGACTGTCTTCAGGGCAAGAAGCTTACACGGCTTCACCTCCTGGGTCTCTCCTTGGAGCATTCAGCATCCTTTGCCCCTCCTTGCGCTTCCCACAGTGAGCCCGCCCCGGCATGGTCCTGGGGAAGTCAGAGGGGCCTGCACCCCCACTTTGCAGTCAGACATGACCCTTAGCCAGCCAGTAAAACAAAGGTTTATTTAGATGACAGGAACACAATCCAAAGCAGGTCTTGCCGGTACAGACAACAGGATCCCCTTTAGTGAGGTCCATCTGGGGCCCCCATTGGGAAGCCCAAGCCCTGGCGGGGCGCCCCTCTCCATTTCCCAGCCAGCTTCAAAACTGAAAACTCCCCCCAGCCTCTCAGCCTCCCCCAGGTTCCTCCCCCAGCCTTTGTGTCCTTTGTTCAGTGTCCCGGGCAGAGGTGTCACCTGGCCTTCAACCCCCCTCCTGGGTTCTCAGGTTACATGCTCAGCTATGCTCCCTTCCCCAAGGCAGACCGTCCCAGCACAACTTCCCTGCAACCTTCCCAGGTCAATACTCCCCACTCAGTATTCACATAACACAGCAAGAACATTCCCACTTCGTCACAGACTCCCTAACCCCATCCAAATGTCAAGTGTTATTCCAGGAGCACTAACAGCAAATCGCCTAAGCATACCAGGTGGTCTAATCTTCCAGCAGCTACATCAAACCCCTGTGTAGCTAACAGGAATGAACACAAACACTCCCTTGTATCTGAAGAGATGTTTAGTTTTACCCTTGGTAAACTACAAGCCTAAAGAGAAAGATGGTGGTGCCAAATATAAAGAGTGAAACACGAAACACCTGGCAATTTGCTTAGCAAGCAAGGCTTTCTGTTTACCCCAGCTTTCTCTTAGCTGATCACTGTTTGCTAGGCCTCTGGTTCCTTGGCTATACTCTGGACTTTGGGTCTGGAAAAGAGCTGGCACAATCCATATACCAGGTTGTTATATAAAATGCACATGGATTTTAACCCTTCACATACAGTAATGGCAAAGTTCTTGGTTCAGGCTTGTAGCAGTGATGGAATAAACTACAGGTTCAAATCAAGTCTCTGGAGTCCATCCATAGCTGGGATGGGTCATTCAGTCCTTTGTATAGAGCTTCAGTTTGTAGCAAACTCCCTCCAGAGGTATGAAGCAGGATTGAAGACAAGATGGAGACAAGGCATCAGCCTTTTATAGTCTCTTGCCATGTGGTCTTTCCTTTCTTTGTCCCAAGGACACTCTATCCAGCACATGGCATAGAAAAACCTTAAAGTTCTGTCCATAGGCAGGTCCCTGCATACCTTGCTAAGTCACAAGGCATATCTGCCTTCTCTCAATGGGTCGATTGTATAGCTGATGGTCCTTAATGGGCCATCAAGCAGGCTAGGGAGAACTGACACCAACTTGTCTGGGGTGTTCCCTGGAACCATAGCACAAGTTTGAAATACTGGCAGCATAGAGCCAATATTCATAACGTCAACTACAAAAATGATACACATCTAGAGATAGCATAATTATAATCAGCCAATCAGATCCTCTCCATAGGCCCCTTACACGACAACCTTTCTACAATCTTGGCTGCAAATATAGAACAGTGGTCACAATGGTGATCTATACAGTTATAGATTATGTCAATAACATCACAGGAGGTGACACGGCATCAGTGAGACTGATATTGGAATACTGCCTCCAATTTTGGTGTCCTCATTTGAAAAAGATGTTGTGAAATTGGAGCTGGGGCAGCAAAGAGCCACCAAATGTTCTGAGGGCTGGAGAAAAATGCCTTCTAGTGAGCTATTGAAAGAGCTCAACCCGTTTAGCTTATCAAAAGAAGATTGAAAGGTGACTTCATTGAAGTGTTGACGTGCCTTAATGGAGAGAAAATATTGGGTATTAAAGGGCTCTTTAATCTAGCAGAGAAAGGCATGACAAGACCCAAAGGCTGGAAGGTGAAAAGAGACAAATTCATATTACAATTAAGGCACAAATATTCAACAGTAAGGATCATTCACCACAGGAACAAGCTACCAAGGAAAGTGGTGGATTCTCCATCTCCTGATGTCATTTAATGGAAAGTAGATGCCTTTATGGAATGTGTTTGCCCCAAAAGTAGCTATTGTGTCATACAGGAGGCCTGTGATATGCAGGGGTCAGATTAGATGCTCTAATGATCTCTTCTGGCCATAAAGTCGACTAATTTCTGAAAAACTGAGTGTAGCATTGGGAGCAGCATCTGATGTTTTACTGTCTAGCCAGCTTGCTTCCTAGAATGAACGCTCCTTGCGTGGGGTGATCCACAGGGAGTAGCTCAAACCTCCAAAGTGCCTGGCCAGGGGCAGGACATTAGCACAGCAAGGGAGGGATGTGGCAGTGACATCACAAAGGCCTTTTGCAGGACCTCAGACTATTGGTCAAAAGTGGTGGGGAGTTGGTGACCTCACAGAGAGATGCTGACAACAGCCAGGCAGGACAGGGGTGCAGGGCCAGGGAAACCTCAGAGACCCCCGGGGCTTTGCTTCAACAAGTCTCCTTCTCAAGGTCTCTCTTTGAGTACTGAGAGAGTATTCGGGTTCACGTACGTGAGCGTGAGGAGGAACCTCTTTTGAGTTTTCTCCTTCCCTTTTAGTGATTTTACTAGAAAACAGCCATCACTGTTTAGAAGGTAAGAGCCTCCTCAAGGTTTGAAACCTGTTCAGTCTGATCCATCTGGTGACAGTTGAACTCTAGGCATGGAAAACACAAGCTTAAGGAGGCAGAATTTTATTCTGCACCTGGGATTTTGTCCCTTAGAATCACTGGGGACATTAGGGTTTGTCCTTTTTGTTTCACCTTTTCCTCCATCCATCCTTCCCTCCCTCCTTTCTCTTAGTCTCTTGCTTCTTTTGTCCTTTCTCCTGTTTCCCTTCCAACACCAGGAGGTGTGTGTGTGTGTGTGTTGCTGGGGAGTGCTCTGCAGCTCCCACTGTGGAAGGTCCACCCAAAAATGTGGGGCTGAAATAGTGCTCAGGCAGTGATTCCCACCAGTGACCTGGGCCATCCTTTGGGCTCTCTGGTGAGAACCCTCAGCCTCAGTCTCTACCCTGATTGGCTGATCAGGGGGTTATTGACAGGGAGGAGACTCAGGTCCTTGTTGTTCTCTTTTAAGACCAAGTAAATAAGTCATAAGCAGTTATATGTTTGATGAATTTTGCTGCTTCTCTGCATTAATGGTCTCTGAGCAATTCATGATTCTCTCTAACATTGCAGTTCTCCTAAAATACTTGCTGAATAATTACTGTGCACTGTTGTTGCTCTGGAGCTCATTTGAGAGCACTTTACTCAGGTCATTCAATGTATGAAATTCAAGATCCGATGGTTAGTTTGAAAATCAGGGCTCTTGGGTCCTATTCCCAACTCTGCCACTGGCTGGCTGTGTGACCTAAGACAAGTCAATTCTCCTTTCTCAGCCTTAGCTTCTCCCTCTTTCATGTAGAGATAATAATGATTTGCTCCTACTTACGTCATGGTGGGTGAAGGTTGGGGATCCATTTGACAGTTTCACTAGGAGTAGTGCATAATATGAGGTGTCCTATCATGTTTACGCCGATCAGATTATGACATAATAGAATAGCTGAAATAGTCTATTTTATTTATATATTTTTTTATTTTGAAATTGTTAAGAGCAGCAACGACTTAGCTCAGACTGAATCATCTTATCATTTTTGAGATCTAAGTGTCTCCTCTTTGTGTGTGATGAGACAATTTAACACCCTGTGACAATCAGGAGATGCTTTTGTTTTGCAACAAAATATTTTTGCAAAGAACTTTCATCCCACTTGTTATGATTTCGAGAAATAAACTGGTTTAGTCTGAATGGGATTTTGTGACAGAAATGGTTTCAATGAAATTTCCCCACCATCTTGATTCCTGGGCTCTATCCCTGCCTCAGGGGGTTTGTTGTCTGTTAGAACAGGAGTCAGGACAGGTGGCTTCTCTTTCTGGCTTTGCCACACCCTTGCTGTGTAGGACCTTGGGTAGGTCACTTCCCTTCTCTGTACCTCAGGCTCCTCCCCATCTGTCCAATGGAACAGGGACAGTTTTCAAACTCTGGGCAGTTGTGAGCCTGAGTGAGATAAGGGGCATTAAAGCTCTCTGTGAAGGAGAAAGGGGAGTTTCTCGGTGTTTAGCACCAAGGAATTCTAAAGTTTGCTAAAGTGTCTAGTCTGTGGAAACAAGAAATGGTTGGGGCCAAACTTTTTAACCATTGCCTTTTTTAAAGCCCATTCAGGGATGTGACTCCCCGCCTTTTAGGTACCTGGGGTTCTTTGCCAGCAGGAGAGAAGAGGTTCCTGCCTCCATTATTGTGGCCTTAACAAACCAGGTGTTGTGCCCCAGTTCTCGTCTGAGATCCCTGAAAAAGAACATCTTCCCATCCATGAACAAGACAGGACCTATCTTTAAAAGGGGAACAAAGAGAACCCTGGGACTTACAGACCAACTAGCCTCACTTCCATAGTTGGAGAGATATTGGAATACATTATTAAACAATCAGTTTGTCAGCAGCACCTACAGGATAATTTGGTTCTTAGGATGAATGAGCATGGATTTGTCAAGAACAAATCATTCCAAACCAATCCTATTTCCTTCTTTGGCAGGGTTCCGGATCTAGTGGAGGTGGGTAAACAGTAGATGTAATCTATCTTTGTGTTACTGAGGCTTTTGACACAGTCCCGTAGGACATTCTTACAAGCAAACAAGGGAAATGCGGTCTAGATGCAATAAGTGTAATGTGGGTGCAGAGCTGGTTGAAAGCCCAGACTCCAAGAGCCCTTCTCCATGTTTAGCTGCCCAACGGAGAGGGTGTACCTAGTGGGTCCAGCAGGGATCAGTCCGGGGTCTGGTACTATTCAATATTTTCATTAATTATTTGGAAAATGGAGTGGAGAGCATGCTTCTAAAATTTGCAAATGACCCCAAGCACTTTGGAGCACAGGATTGGAATTCAAAACGCCCTTAACAAATTGGAGAATTGGTCAACTTGAGCCAAACTCCATGGCTAGGCCCCTCTGTATAGACTGGGCTGAAGTGAAAGCCCAGAGTCAAACTCTCCTCCTCCGGGGCCGTGCGCTCCCACCTTGAATGGTCAGCTGCTGCTTAGCACTGTCAGAGCAGCTTTTGCTGGGGGATTCTCCCAGCACTTTCCAATAGCAGGAAGTATTAAATCCCCATTTGCCTGCTGGGGACAGAGCCCTAGAGGTGGGAACAACTTGCCCAAAGTCCCACAGGAAATATTTCCATCGATAATAATCAAAATTGACAGATGGGCAAAGTAAGAAACATGCTGCTTGAGAACTTATCCTATTCTAATCCTATAGGGTTCCCTTATGCCTTAGGTGCCAACATGTGGGTTTTTCATTTCCCTCCCCATTTTCACACAGAGACACGATTTCCTTTGCATGGATCCATGAACAGCAAAATCTTCCTGTGTCGCTTGTCTGAGCCAGGGCATTCAATTCCATTGAGACCTTGTCTACTGCAATGGCAATGGTCAAACAGAGGGGACATGGCCACTTTTCCCTGGCAGTGAGATATTCACTTTCCTTTTTTTCATGCTGCTGTTGTTATTCCATCACGGATGGAATCAAAAGCTGAGTTTACTCCAAGGTGAGGAAAGAAAGGAGCCACCAAGTCCCCGAAAAATCTCAGTGCCCCAGAGAAAACCTGCCCCTGCTATTGGAATCACTGATGTGTTGGCGATAAGATGGGAAAGGGACTGTCTGAATTATCAAGTCAGGGAATGAATAATCTACAGCAACTTCATTAACCAGAAACACACTCTAATAATGCTCCAGCCAGAAGGGAAATGGGCAGAAATTCTTCCTGTTCAGCCATGGACACACTTACAGAACTGCACAGCAGTCAGTGTGGTGTCTTACCATCCAAGGTGAAAAATGGAGCCAGTCTGGTCTTACTCTGAGGCAAGTCTACATTCAAAATGCTGCAGTGGCACAGCTGCACCGATGCTGCTGCCCTGATGCAGTGCATTAATGAAGATGGTCTAAGCAGATGAGATAGAGCTGCGCCATCCATGAAGTTAATCCACCTCCCTGAGAGGCAGTAGCTATGTTAGTGGGAGAAGCTATGTCAGTAAGTGTGCAAGCTGTGGTGTTTACCTGTATCAAGGCTGCTTCCCCACTTTGAACTTTAGGGTACAAATGTGGGGGCCTGCATGAAAACTTCGAAGCTTAACTACCAGCTTAGATCTGGTCCGCTGCCACCATCCCAAAGCTAATTCCCTTCCCTCGGCAGCCTTGAGAGACCTTCACCAATTCCCTGGTGAATACAGACCCAAACCCCTTGGATCTTAAAACAAGGAGAAATTAACCATCCCCCTCCTTTCTCCCACCAACTCCTGGTGGATCAAGATCCAACCCCCTTGGATCTAAAAACAAGGAAAAATTAATTAGGTTCTTAAAAAGAAGGCTTTTAATTAAAGAAAAAGGTAAAAATCATCTCTGTAAAATCAGGATGGAAAAATAACTTTACAGGGTAATCAAACTTAAAGAGCTCAGAGGACCCCCCTCTAGCCTTAGGTTCAAAGTACAGCAAACAGAGATAAACACTCTAGCAAAAGGTACATTTACAAGTTGAGAAAACAAAGATAAACTAACACGCCTTGCCTGGCAGTTTACTTACAAGTTTGAAATATGAGAGACTTGTTCAGAAAGATTTGGAGAACCTGGATTGATCTCTGGTCCCTCTCAGTCCCAAGAGCGAACAATCCCCAAAACAAAGAGCACAAACAAAAGCCTTCCCCCAACCAAGATTTGAAAGTATCTTGTCCCCTTATTGGTCCTTTGGGTCAGGTGTCAGCCAGGTTACCTGAGCTTCTTAACCCTTTACAGGTAAAAGGATTTTGGAGTCTCTGGCCAGGAGGGATTTTATAGTACTGTACACAGGAGGGCTGTTACCCTTCCCTTTATAGTTATGACACGCCCCCCAAATCACAGATAGTGTTGGACAGCCGGTTCCACACTGGCTGTGATTTCTTCCCAGAGCTCTAGGAGAAAACAGAGTTAATAAGACACATGCACCTTTAGACAGACTACTGATTATATAAAAACTAACAATATGTTCCACATTCCAAGGGGGGGAGGGATAGCTCAGTGGTTTGAGCATTGGCCTGCTAAACCCAGGATTGTGAGTTCAATCCTTGAGGGGGCCACTTAGGGATCTGGGGCAAAATCAGTACTTGGTCCTGCTAGTGAAAGCAGGAGGCTGGACTCAATGACTTTTCAAAGTCCCTTCCAGTTCTAGGAGATAGGATATCTCCATTAATTTAAATAACAATTTTTAACCAGTTGATTTTGGGAAATCAGCCACTTTGTTAGAAGCCCCTGAAATGTGTTGTATTTCAAAATAAAAATTTTGGAGAGCTAAACTCCACTGAAGAAGTTTTTTGTTATTCCCCTTGGCGGTATGAAGCCACTGTAGCACAGCATGGTCTGTTTGTAGTTGGAAACGCTGTCCCCAAACATATGGGCGTAGCTTTTCCAGCGCGTATACAATGGCGTAGCATTCCTTTTTGCTGATTGACAGTGGCTTTCCCTCTCAGACAGTTTCTTCCTGAGAAACACGACAGGATGGAATTCTTGATCTGGTCCTTCCTGCGTTAAAACTGCTCCTACGCCCCGCTTGGATGCATCTGTGGTTACTAGGAACGGTTTGTCAAAGTCTGGGGCCCTTAGCACAGGGTCAGAGATGAGTGTCGCCTTAAGCTGGTGAAAGGCCTTTTGACACTCATCAGTCCACTGAACTGCATTTGGCTGTTTCTTTCTGGTTAGGTCTGTCAGCGGGGTGGCGATTTGCCTGTAGTGTGGTACAAATCACCTGTAATATCCGGCCAAGCCTAAGAAGGATTGGACCTGTTTCTTTGACTTTGGAACTGGCCACTTTTGGATAGCACCCACTTTGGCCTGTAGAGGATTTATAGTTCCTCGACCCACCTGGTGCCCCAGGTAAGTCACTCTGTTTTGGCCTATTTGACACTTTTTAGCATTAACAGTTAGTCCTGCCTGCCTGATGCGCTCGAAGACTTTTTCCAGGTGCTCCAAGTGTTCTGTCCATGAATCAGAAAAAATGACCACATCATCCAGTTAGGCAACTGCAGATTCTCCCAATCCCGCTAGGAGACCATCTACAAGTTTTTGGAAGGTGGCGGGTGCATTTCGCAACCCGAAAGGGAGTACATTGAATTCATACACCCCTCCCTGGGTGACAAAAGTTGACCTTTCCTTAGCGGGTTCATCTAGTGGTACTTGCCAGTACCCTTTGGTTAAGTCTAAAGTAGAGATGAACTGGGCATATATGATGTGATTGGAATAACAGAGACTTGGTGGGATAACTCACATGACTGGAGTACTGTCATGGATGGATATAAACTGTTCAGGAAGGACAGGCAGGGCAGAAAAGGTGGGGGAGTTGCGTTGTATGTAAGAGAGGAGTATGACTGCTCAGAGCTCTGGTATGAAACTGCAGAAAAACCTGAGAGTCTCTGGATAAAGTTGAGAAGTGTGAGCAACAAGGGTGATGTCGTGGTCGGAGTCTGCTATAGACCACCAGACCAGGGGGATGAGGTGGACGAGGCTTTCTTCTGGCAACTAGCAGAAGTTGCTAGATCGCAGGCCCTGGTTCTCATGGGAGACTTTAATCACCCTGATATCTGCTGGGAGAGCAATAGAGCGGTGCACAGGCAATCCAGGAAATTTTTGGATAGTGTAGGGGACAATTTCATGGTGCAAGTGCTGGAGGAACCAACTAGGGACAAAGCTTTTCTTGACCTGCTACTCACAAACAGGGAAGAACTAGTAGGGGAAGCAAAAGTGGATGGGAACCTGGGAGGCAGTGA
>NC_048322.1:2485491-2517855 GCF_013100865.1 Trachemys scripta elegans | reverse complement strand
AAGCAAATACTCACCAGCAACTACACACCACACCACAGAAACACCAACCCAGGAACCTATCCCTGTAGCAAACCTCGTTGCCTACTCTGTCCCCATATCTACTCTGGCAACAGCATCAGAGGACCCAACCACATCAGCCACACCATCAGGGGCTCATTCACCTGCACATCCACTAATGTCATATATGCCATCATGTGCCAGCAATGCCCCTCTGCCATGTACATTGGCCAAACCGGACAGTCCCTCCGCAAAAGAATAAATGGACACAAATCGGACATCAGGAATGGTAACATACACAAGCCAGTAAGTGAACACTTCAATCTCCCTGGTCATTCTATCACAGATTTAAAAGTCACTGTCATTGAACAAAAAAACTTCAGAAACAGACTTCAAAGAGAAACAGCAGAACTAAAATTCATTTGCAAATTCAACACCATTAATCTGGGCTTGAATAGGGACTGGGAGTGGCTGGCTCACTACAGAAGCAGCTTTTCCTCTCCTGGAATTGACACCTCCTCATCTATTATTGGGAGTGGACTACATCCACCCTGATTGAATTGGCCCTGTCAACACTGGTTCTCCACTTGTGAAGTAACTCCCTGCTCTCCATGTGTCAGTATATAATGCCTGCATCTGTAACTTTCACTCTATGCATCCGAAGAAGTGAGGTTTTTACTCACGAAAGCTTATGCCCAAATAAATCTGTTAGTCTTTAAGGTGCCACCAGACTCCTTGTTGTTTTTGTAGATACAGACTAACACGGCTACCCCCTGATACTTGACTCCCAAGGTGTGTGTGTGATTCTTTGCACAGGTCTATGCTACAAAATTAGGTCGGTGTAACTACAATTCTTAGGGGTGTAAAAAATGTACCCCCCTGAGCTATGCACTTATATCAACCTAACCCTGGTGTAGATAGCACTGTGTCAACAGGAGGGCTTCTCCCATCAACATAGCTTGGGGAGATGCTTGGTTAGTGAAGACCCAGAGAATAGGTGGCATGTGACTCTTGCATTTGGGGAGGCTGGGCATAAGCGCTGGAAGCTCCCTAAAAGTGTGTGTGGGGCGGCCATCGGTAGCTGGACTATAGCACTGCTCCCTACTCCACCCTGCTCTTTCTCTTCCCTCTGAGGCCCCACCTATGCTCCACCCTCGCTCCTGTATGAAGGACACTTGAACTAAGAATATGAAATAGGAGACTGTGTTTTTGCCTTTCTCCTCCCCCACCTACGCTGGAAGCAGCAGGAATCCTGAGAAAATGAAGGTCATTTGAGGACAGTCGTCCAGGTTTCAGGGGGAATTCTATGTATTAAGGAGGGTAACATCCAGTGAGATGAGAAAATTGCTTGACCTAACTATTGCCTAGTGTAATAAGGTGTAAAGTTTAGATTGTGCATTTATCTTTTATTTTCTTTGGTAACTTACTCTGATCTTTTATGCCTACCACTTACAAGCCTTAAAAGTCCCTCTTTCTGTAGTTAATAAATCTATTTTATGCTGTACTTAAACTAGTGTACTTTGCTTGAAGTTCTTGGGAAATCTCAGCTCTATTACAAGGCTGGTGCATGCACTATTCACAATGTGGGAGGGGTGAACTGGATAATAAACTCAGACTGGTCAGGCTTCCGACTAGGGCAAGATGGTATAATCCAGGGGCGCAAGGCTGCAGAGCTGTGGGGAATTGGCAGGAGGCTCTCTATCATTAGTTTTATGAGTGGCTGGGAGAAGCATTCATGTAACTCAGTTGGATGTGTCCCTACCTGTGGATGTCTGTGTAAGTGCAATATCTGCCAGAGATTCACAGCTTGTCACAGCATCACAGTGTGAGAGGGAATCCAGGTGATGGGACACAGGGCTCAGGGGTCCCACTGTTCAGGTTGCATCCCGGAGATCCCATCACAGACTTTCAACAACCACAGCGGATGTTCACTGAGACAGAGATAGAGAGATGCCAAAATAGTGATCTCCAGTGCCTGCAGACATCAAACTATCAGGAATTCTGCGCACAGAGAGGACCCTGCTGGTGAAAAATGCCTTTGGAAAAGACCCTTCTGTCAGCAGCTGTGATAGTACAGTGCTTAGTACTCTGTGTTGTGGCCTCAACATCCACGGATGCAAGTTGAGTTACAGCAACCTTTTCCTTTGTAGCCTGATTTAGGATGTACTGATAATATTAATTTGGATAATATGGGAATTTAATGTATTAATTTATGTTTATTTTATCTTAATAATAATAATTATTATTATCAATATTAATTAGTATGGGTTTTAGGCTCGCCAATCTGTTTGATCAGAAGATAAAAGTTCTTGTCCTGAATTAGGCTTCACAGAATTTATAAAAGACCCTCGGGGGGTATGACAGGAAGCTCACACTGAGACAGATATAGACTTAAAGACTTCTTATTCAAATTAATAATAGTAAGTAAATGGTAAAATACCCAGAGTTACAAAGTTACAATTGCATTACTGCTATTCAAAAGATACATATGATAATATAGTATTACATGCAAGAAAGCTTTGGTTAACATACTCACACCCTTTCTTGATAACCTGGTGGTAAGAGACACAGAACCAGCCTTGCAGTTCAGGTTTCTCAATTTTTGAGTGAGGGATGCAGTGCTTAGAAAATGCTAAGCACTATCAAAGCTGACTAGGGTTTACTTGACTAACTTAAACTTAAATCAAGACCTAATAAACAAATGAAGAATAAAACTTAGGGAAAGCAAGCTTAGCTTATTTCCCTTGAAACTTAAAGTTTAAGAAGAACAAGTATAGCCTACAAATAGTAGCAGTTATTGTAGATAGATAGAATGGAGGAAGTAAATGAGAATAAGGTGAGAACGGAGATAGTGAGAGATGGAGTAAAGTAAGAACGGAGATTCTCTATGGAGGTGGGTTACCTCTTTTATAGGGCAAATGCCAGACTTCCTTCCTCTTATGCCCAAATTTTATTCCTCACCCACAGAAATGTTAGGGTACACTTACCCCTAGGCTAGTATGTATGTGCGTATTGATGACAGGTATGTACGCACATCAGTCTCTTGTGGTGTACTTGTTAAGTCTGTGGGAAAACCGCCTTTGCCATTTTTCATTGTTTATTGGTCTAGATGAAAGGTCATAGACATAGGCGTGGGTACTTACTTATTTACGTAACAAGCTATAGGTCAGCTTTGCTTTTTGAGCAAAAGGTCTTAATATAGATATGCTAATTTTGCTTTAGCTTAACGTACAGGATACGGCCTTTAGGTCTCTTGCATTACAGCCAAACTTACTTTAATATAAATCTATAAACCTATTACAATACATCAAATACTTAAACAATAAGAAAAGATATATATATACAAGCAAGAAGGTTAGTCCAATAGGCTGCACTGTGTCTCCATGTTCTTAGGTGCCTCCTTCTGACACTTGTCAGAAAAAAACGACTGGTTTCGTTTGCAAGCATTTGCATTGCAAGGCAAAGGCAGTCTTCTCTGCTTTCTCAAAAGATTGGCCTAAAGGTGGGAAGAGCGGACACATTTGGCAAGGCACCACTGGGTGCTGCATCCCTAACCTCCACTTTACCTGGCAGGTGCCTTGGCCAGCTTAGCCGCGGTGTCACTCTCTGGGACTTTTCTCCTAACTGCTCTATTTTTCATCAATGACAATCAAAAGGAAGGTGACATGACATCTGTTTGTAGACATCCCCAGCGAATCACAAGGACATGTTGCACAGGTTCTCATGTTGCAGCAATTGCAGTGAAAGCAACTGCCATGCTAATGCCAGTCACAGCAGCCTTTTCATCAACTCCAGGCTTGTGATTTGATTCTTTCCAATGCTTCTCTCCAAAGAAGCCTTTTCCTTAGCAAGCAGTTACTTGGATTACCAAGGGAGGTATCTTCTGTTTCCTAGAAAGGCACAGGAAAAAGTGAGCAGAGGAGACAAAAGCCACACAACAAGGCACCACTGGGAGTTGAACCCAGGATCTCCTGTTTACTAAACAGGTACTTTAGCCAGCTAAGCCATGGCACCTGCCTTAATAAAATGTTTACAACTGTTCCATTTGATAGTCCCAGACAACCCCTGCAAATTCCAAAGTACAGACGTTCCCTATTTCCCTCAAGACTTGCAGACCTTGAGGTGTCTGGCTCTCCATGCACAGAAAGCCACAGCTGAGTTTACAGAGGGCTTCTAACATGTGCTTCTCCCACCAGCCACTGTGATCATATAGTGGTTAGTGATCTGTGTTTCATTCGCAGCAACCTCGGCTCAGTTCTGAGCCATGGTAACCTTTCCTTCAGCTCTAGACTTCTCATTTGCCACTTTCCAAGTGTGGTGAGGTGGCTGCCCCAAACAAGCAGGAGAAAGATTAAGGCAGCCTTGCAGAGGCTGTGCAGAATCCAGCCTATCAGGAAAGGGCTTATTGGGAGAGCCAATCAGGAGAAGGCTTGCTGGAGCAGCCCATATATAAAGGGCTGCTCAGCACAGCAAGAGTCAGTTACTCCTTGGAGTTTGAGGAGGGAAGATTGCTTGCTATGAGGGAAGGAGAAGGGAGGGCACCATGATCAGAGTAGTGCTGGGTGGGTTAAGGGAGCATGAGTGACCTCCTGGCCGACTATTGCCAGACTGAGGCCCTGATACAAAGGTGGAGAAAGGTGCTAAGTCTGTGGGGAAGTGATCCAGGGAAACAGACGGTGGGGGTTGGAGGTGCACCCCTTTTGCCTCAGTAGCCACTGACACTATACCCTAGACTGCAGCTGGCCACTGAGGCAAGTGGCTGGGAAAAGAGGACAGCCGCTCCCCCGGAAGGGGGGAAAGAACTGAGTGGGGCACAGCCAGAGGGCTGTGTCCATAAGAGGTCACTGAAGTCCTGAGAGAGACATGGGTCCTAATGATAGAACAGATGGCGTCAGACGTCACTAGATGAAGGAGCACTGGAGAATGAGAGCTAATTCCCAGGATGGCCAGCAGGAGGCACCACAGTGGTGAGGCATGCCCCATTACACTAAGACTTAGCCACAAGGAAGGCTCTCTCTGTCTTGAACAAGCAGTTAGAAGGATTCTGCTGACAGGTCTTTTCTTTTCATGAAAAGAGATACAAAAAAAGGAATCAACAGAAACACTACGTTTGGCGAGGAAGAACTGGCAGGCCAAGCCAGGATCTCCTGGTTAGTAGGAAGGCTCTTCAGCCAGCTCTTCCCAAAGACCACTATCTAGAGGCCTATTAACAGCCTCTGCAGATGTTCACCACAAAAGAGACAAAGAGATGCCAAAATAGAGTTCTCCACTGCCTGCAGACATCAAGCTACCAGGAGTTCTGTGCACAGAGAGGCCTCTGCTGGTGGAAAAAGGCTTTGATAGAGACTCTTCTGACACCAGCCGTGGTCATATAGTGTTTAGCACTCTCTGTTGTGGCTTCAGCATCCACAGATGCAAGTTCAGTTATGGGGGCGTTTTTCTTATCTCCATATTTGTCTAGTGGCTCCTTTCAACACTTGTCACCAAAAAGACCTGTTTCTTTTGCAAGCAATGTACAGCTAGGCAGTCTTCTCCATTTCCTCAAAAGATTGACCAAGCAGTTGGTAGAGGAGATACATTCAGCCAGGCATCATTCTTTGTTCACACATATTAGTAAGGATATAAGAGTATCAAAAATCAAACGCAAAATTCTATCTCAGGCTAACAAACTATATACTAACAGGCCTTGGCCAGATTAGCCACACTGCTGCTCTCTGGAACTTTTCTTCTAACTGCTTCATTTTTCATCAATGACAATTAATGGAAGGTGAAAGGAGAGTAACTCTCCATTTCCTGCAAGACCTACAGAGATTGCACTATCAGTGTCTCTGTGTGCAGACATCCCCAGCGAATCACAAGGAAGTGTGGCACAGGCTTTTGTGTTGCAGCAATTGCAGTCCAAGCAACTGCCTCGCCAATGCCAGTCACAGCAGCCTTTTCATCAACTCCAGGCTAGTGGTTTGATTTTTTTCCAATGCTCCTCTGCAGAGAAGCTAGCCCTTTCCCTTAACAATGTATTAATTAGATTACCGATGGAGGTCTCTTGAAAATGTGAGCAGAGGTGGTCATAGAACGATAGCATCATAGGGTAAGAATGGACCACAAAAGTCATCTAGTCTAACCTCCTCTTCTCAGCCTGATCTTGTTTAACATTTTCATTAATTACCTGGATGTAGGAATAGAGGGCATACTGATCAAATTTGCAGATGACTTTGCCTACTATTTCTCTGAGTTGGTTTAAATTCGACTGTCTGAAGTCCCGTGCCCTTGTTTTTGCTGTTCTCATGTTCTCCTTTCCACAGGATCTTCAATTTTATTAGATCATGATCATTTCTCTCCCACATTCCCCACCACCCATGCATTCACAACCAATTTACCCCTATTAGTCAAAACCAGATCCAAAATGGATAACCCCTGGTTGTTTCCTCAATTTTATGAATCAGAAAGTTGTCCTCTACGCATGCTAAGAATTTTCAGGCCATATTACATTTTGCAATAATCTTCCAACAGATATGTATCCCAGTATATTCCAATATTCTCATCCCACATACTCATAAAAACTTTGCAGGCTTTCCACACAAACAGTGAATATATGAAAATATCCAAAATGTTAATTAGAATAGACTCATAGACTCTAAGGTCAGAAGGGACCATTATAATCATCTTGTCTGACCTGCCGCATGATGCGGGCCACAAAAGCTGACCCACCCAGTCCTGGAAGAATTCTCTCCCTTGACTCAGCTGTTGAAGTCCCCAAATCACGATTTAAAGATTTCAAATAGCTGAGAATCCTCCAGCAAGCGACCCCTGCCCCATGCTGTGGAGGAAGGCGAAAAACCTCCAGGGCCGCTGCCAATCTACCCTGGAAGAAAATTCCTTCCCGACCCAAATATGGCGATCAGATGAACCCTCTGGAAAAAGTTCTCTGTACTAACTTTTAATATCCCATCATTGACCATTGTTGCTAATTACCAGCGATGGCACGTTATTGATCTATTGACTAAAATCACTTTATCCCATCAAACCATCCCCTCCATAAACTTATCAAGCTTAATCTTAAAGCCAGAGAGGTCTTTCGCCCCCACTGTTTCCCTCAGAAGGCTGTTCCAAAACTTCACCCCTCTGATGGTTGGAAACCTTCGTCTAATTTCAAGCCTAAACTTCCCGACGGCCAGTTTATATCCATTCGTTCTTGTGTCCACATTATTACTGAGCTGAAATAATTCCTCTCCCTCCCTGGTATTTATCCCTCTGATATATTTAAAGAGAGCAATCATATCCCCCTTCAGCCTTCTTTTGGTTAGGGTAAACAAACCGAGTCTCCTCGAGTCTCCTTTCATACGACAGGTTTTCCATTCCTCTGATCATCCTAGTGGCCATTCTCTCTACCCGTTCCAGTTTGATTTCATCCTTTTTAAACATGGGAGACCAGAACTGCACACAGTACTCCAAATGAGGTCTCACCAGTGCCTTGTATAACAGAACCAGCACCTCCTTGTCCCTACTAGAAATACCTCGCCTAATGCAACCCAAGACCGCATTAGCTTTTTTCACGGCCACGTCACATTTCCGACTTATAGTCATCCTGCGATCAACCAGGACTCCGAGGTCCTTCTCCTCTTCCGTTACTTCCAACTGATGCGTCCCTAGCTTATAACTAAAATTCTTGTTATTTATCCCTAAATGCATAACCTTACACTTCTCACTATTAAATTTCATCCTATTACTATTACTCCAGTTTACAAGGTCATCCAAATCTCCCTGCAGGATATCCCGATCCTTCTCCGAATTGGCAATACCTCCCAACTTTGTGTCATCCGCAAACTTTATCAGCCCACTTCTACATTTGGTTCCGAGGTCAGTAATGAATAGATTAAATAAAATCAGACCCAAAACCGAACCTTGAGGAACTCCACTGGTAACCTCCCTCCAACCTGACAGTTCACCTTTCAGTACGACCCGCTGCAGTCTCCCCTTTAACCAGTTCTTTGTCCACCTCTGGATTTTCATATCGATCCCCATCTTTTCCAATTTAACCAATAATTCCTCATGCGGTACTGTATCAAACGCTTTACTGAAATCGAGGTATATTAGATCCACCACATTTCCTTTATCTAAATAATCTGTTACTTTCTCAGAAAGCATACAGGGAGTGGAAGATGGGAGGGATCAGCAAAGAAACCTACCTTATTGAGGTCAGAGCATGTAGAGATGGAGTGAGAAAAGCCAAAAGCCGAGTAGAGTTGGACCTTGCAAGGGGAATTAAAACCAATAGTAAGAGCTTTTATAGCCATATAAATAGGAAGAAAACAAAGAAAGAAGAAGTGGGACCGCTTAAGACTGTAGATGGAGTGGAGATTAAGGATAATCTAAGCATGGCACAATATCTAAATGAATATTTTGCATCGGTATTTAATGAGGCTAATGAAAGCCTGAGGAATAGTAGAAGCGAGACGAATGGGAATAAAGGAGTGCGGACTGACATTACCGTATCCGAGGTAGAAGCCAAACTGGAACAGCTTAACGGGACTAAATTGGGTGGACCGGATGATCCTCATCCGAGAATATTAAAGGAACTGGCGCGAGAAATTGCAAGCCCGTTAGTGATAATTTTTAATTAATCTGTAAACTCGGGGGTGGTACCGTTTGACTGGAGAATAGCTAATGTGGTTCCTATTTTCAAGAAGGGGAAAAAAAGTGACCCGGGTAACTACAGGCCTGTTAGTTTAACATCTGTAATATGCAAGGTCTTGGAAAAAATTTTGAAGGAGAAAGTAGTTAAGGACCTTGCGGACAATGCCAATTGGGACAAATTACAACACGGTTTTACGAAAGGTAGATCGTGCCAAACCAACCTGATCTCCTTCTTTGAGAAAGTAACAGATTTAGAATGCTCTCAATGTCTACCAGGATAGTATCCCCTGTAATTCAGTATACTAGTGCACAATGTGAGCAGGACATCCAAGGCCTATCACTTCCCTTTTTAAGCTTGTCTTTACTTTAATGTGCAAATGTTCTCTTCCATGTCTGTATTGAACACCAAAGTTTGTGTTTGTATTATCTGCTTCCATACTTATTCAGAACATTTATTATCTCAGCTGCAATGAGGTCTGATGTTTCTTCTTTAAGTCTGACACAATACACAGGTTTAGTTTGCAGTCACAAACTGTCTTCATAAACCTTGAAATTGCGATCCAAGAGAGGAAGCAATTTCACATATCTGTGATTCAGTGCACTGACAGTGACACAAATTCAACATTTTTCAGGTTGTCATTTAGTTCATCATTGCCCATGGAGAAAAACATTTGCAACTATTCCTTCACACTTTGTCTATGCCCATCAGCATGGGCACTAAAGACACTATTCATTTCTGCTTCATAGTCCCTCTGTCGATAGCTTGGAACCAAAAGCTTAATCTGAAGTCTTGATATGAGCGTTCTTCTCATTTGACACTAAGAGACTTAAGGAGTTTGTATCATAGATTCCAAGACCAGAAGAGGGAATTATAATCATGTAGTCCGACCTTCTGTATAACATGGGCCATTGAACATCCCCAGAATAACCCTTCGAGCAGATCTCTTAGCAAAACATCCAACCTCAATTTAAGAATTGTCAGTGATACAGAATCCACCACGACCCTTGGTAAGTTGTTCCAATGGTTAGTTACTTTCATGGTTAAAAATATACACCTTATCTCCAGTCTGAATTGGTCTAGCTTCAAATTCCAGCCATTGGATCTTGTTAAATCTTTCTCTACTACATTAAGGAGCCCAGTAGTAAATATTTGTTCCCCATTTAGATATTTATATATTGGGATTAAGTCACCCCTTAACCTTCTCTGTCTTAAACTAAATAGATCGAGCTCCTTTAGTCTATTCGTACAAGTTGTGTTTTCGAATCCTTTTCTCATTCAGCTAGATCATATCACTACAACTGCCACTGCTCTAGGTGGGCATCTATTCTCCACACTTCCAGTGAAGTCTCTTCTGACAAGAGAGGGGTCGTGTGTGTTAGGATCATCAAGCATTACTGCTGGCTACACAGGGAGAGAAAACCTCTGAATGAAGAAAACAAACTCTCCAGGCTATAGAATCTACGATCTGACTGGGCTGTGAGTGGGAGTCTACAAATGCCAGTCTCGTTGCTCTGCCGGGATTTTGGACAGAAGCCAGAGAAGAATGATAGGCAAATAGCCTGGATGCCCTGCAGTGCACCCATTAATCAGCCACAAGGTGGCACTGTGTGTAAAATACCTCATTTAAATGAACTCCTGGTAGAGCATTAAAAGATCTAATGCTGAACCCATCTGGTGTGTGTGTAAGCAAGCTCTGTAGCTAGTCCCTATCTAGTATGGTAGAGCATTAAAAGATCTAATGCTGAACCCATCTGGTGTGTGTGTAAACAAGCTCTGTAGCTAGTCCCTATCTAGTACAGAGGAATGTCATTACCATCAACTCAGTGGCATTTCTCTGTCGGTGGTCGGGGCAATCACATAGGCTGATGCATTTTTTCTTGAATATGGTAGTCTATAATTTTCATTCACAAACACAGTGCACAAAACAGAGATCAAACCTCACGGAGCATAAATGAAGGTACCTCTCAGGTTCGGCAGAATGTGCCATATTAGAGATGAGATTTGCAACTCTCATAGACAATGTCAGCTGGGAGGGGAGTGTAACATTGACTAACCAGTTTTACACTCCCACACATTCTAGATCTTTATCACTAGTGCCTGTCTGTGTAATTGAAACCATCCCACACCCAACTCCCTGCCAGCCCCCATCTATGCCTGACAAGTTCAGTTTGTGTTCGGATTCTATCAAGCAGAGCAGTGAGATCCAGCAAGCATTTTTGACTTCTTGCTAGGATTTTCTTGAAAAGAGAGAGAGAGGATGTTTGTGAGTAGCAATAGACTTCTGGGAGGGAGGCTGGCTCATCTCATCAAAAGAGCTTTAAACTAGGAATTTGGGGGAGACGGTTGGGAGATGTCCAGTTAATCTCCACGCCAGATTCCAACGTTGAAAAGGAGGGTGATGAGATAAGAACAGATATAGCCGGAAGGAAGGGATTCGACATTAGAAGGAGAGGGGGGATAAACAGCAAGGGGTCCGTAACAAATTGCATAACTAATGGGAGACAGGCTAAACGGCATACATTAAGATGTTTATACACCAATGCGAGAAGCCTAGGTAACAAAATGGAGGAATTGGAGCTCCTGGTCTGAGAAATGAAACCGGATATCATAGGAATAACAGAAACCTGGTGGAACGGTAGTCATGACTGGAGTACAGGTATGGAAGGGTATGTGCTGTTTCGGAAAGATAGGAACAAAGGTAAAGGTGGGGGGGTAGCATTGTATGTCAATAATGAGGTAAACTGTAAAGAAATAATAACTGATGGAATGGATAAGACGGAGTCTGTCTGGGCAATACTCACACTGGGTAAAAGAAGTACTAGAGCTTCCCCTGGGATAGTGCTTGGGGTGTGCTATAGACCGCCGGGATCTACCCAGGATATGGACAGAGAACTATTTAATGTTTTTAGGGAAGTAAATACTAATAGGAACTGTGTAATCATGGGAGACTTTAACTTCCCGGATATAGATTGGGGAACAAATGCTAGTAACAATAATAGGGCTCAGATGTTTCTAGACGTGCTAGCTGATGAATTCCTTCATCAAGTAGTAGCTGAACTGACGAGGGGGGAGGCCATTTTAGATTTGGTTTTGGTGAATAGCGAGGACCTCATTGAGGAAATGGTTGTAGGGGACAAGCTTGGCTCGAGTGATCAGGAGCTAATTCAATTTAAACTAAATGGAAAGATTAACAGAATTAAATCACAGATTAGGGTTTACAATTTCAAAAAGGCTAATTTTAATAAATTAAGGGGACTGGTAAAGGAAGTGGATTGGGCTAACATATTTATGGATCTAAAGGTGGATGGCGCCTGGGATTATTTTAAGTTGAAGTTGCAGGAGCTGTCGGAGGCCTGTATCCCGAGAAAGGGAAAACGGTTAGTAGGAAAGAGATTTAGACCGAGCTGGATGAGCGAGCGTCTCAAAGGGGTGATTAAGAAAAAACAGAAAGCGTACAAAGAGTGGAAGAGGGGAGGGATCAGTAAGGAAACCTACTTTATTGAGGTCAGAGCATGTAGAGATGGAGTGAGAAAGGCTAAAAGCCGTGTAGAGTTGGACCTTGCAAGGGGAATTAAAACCAATAGTACGAGGTTTTATAGCCATATAAATAGGAAGAAAACAAAGAAAGAAGAAGTGGGACCGCTGAAGACTGCAGATGGAGTGGAGATAAAGGATAATCTAAGGATAGCACAATATCTAAACGAATATTTTGCATCGGTCTTTAATGAGGCTAATGAAGGGCTTAGGAATAGTGGCAGCGTGACAGAGGGGAATAAAGGAGGGGGGATTGACATTACCATATCCGAGGTAGAAGCCAAATTTGAACACCTTAACGGGACTAAATCGGGGGGACCGGATGATCTTCATCCGAGAATATTGAAGGAACTGGCGCGAGAAATTGCAAGCCCGTTAGCGATAATATTTAATGAATCTATAAACTCGGGGGTGGTACCGTTGGACTGGAGAATAGCTAATGTGGTTCCTATTTTCAAGAAAGGGAAAAAAAGTGACCCGGGTAACTACAGGCCTGTTAGTTTAACATCTGTAGTATGCAAGGTCCTGGAAAAAATTTTGAAGGAGAAAGTAGTTAAGGACCTTGAGGTCAATGGCAATTGCGACAAATTACAACATGGTTTTACGAAAGGCAGATCGTGCCAAACCAACCTGATCTCCTTCTTTGAGAAAGTAACAGACTTTTTAGATAAGGGAAATGCGGTGGACCTAATATACCTCGATTTCAGTAAAGTGTTTGATACGGTACCGCACGAGGAATTATTGGTTAAATTGGAAAAGATGGGGATCAATATGAAAATCCAGAGGTGGATAAGGAACTGGTTAAAGGGGAGACTGCAGTGGGTCGTACTGAAAGGTGAACTGTCAGGTTGGAGGGAAGTCACCAGTGGAGTTCCTCAAGGTTCGGTTTTGGGTCCCATTTTATTTAATCTATTTATTGTTGACCTCGGAACCAAATGTAGGAATTTGGCTGATAAAGTTTGTGGATGACACAAAGTTGGGAGGTATTGCCAATTTGGAGAAGGATCGGGATATTCTGCAGGGAGACTTGGATGACCTTGTAAATTGTAATAATAGAAATAGGATGAAATTTATTAGTGAAAAGTGTAAGGTGATGCATTTAGGGATGACTAACAAGAATTTTAGTTATAAGCTGGGGATGTATCGGTTGGAAGTAACGGAGGAGGAAAAAGACCTCGGAGTCCTGGTTGACCGCAGGATGACTTTGAGTTGGCAATGTGACGTGGCCATGAAAAAAGCCAATGCGGTCTTGGGATGCATTAGGCGAGGTATATCTAGTAGGGATAAGGAGGTGCTGGTTCTGTTATACAAGGCACTGGTGAGACCTCATTTGGAGTACTATGTGCAGTTCTGGTCTCCCATGTTTAAAAGGGATGAACTCAAACTGGAACGGGTACAGAGAAGGGCCACTAGGATGATCCGAGGAATGGAAAATCTGCCGTATGAAAGGAGACTCGAGGAGCTTGGTTTGTTTACCCTAACCAAAAGAAGGCTGAAGGGGGATATGATTGCTCTCTTTAAATATATCAGAGGGATAAATACCAGGGAGGGAGAGGAATTATTTCAGCTCAGTACTAATGTGAACACGAGAACGAATGGATATAAACTGGCCGTCGGGAAGTTTAGGCTTGAAATTAGACGAAGGTTTCTAACCATCAGAGGGGTGAAATTTTGGAACAGCCTTCTGAGGGAAACAGTGGGGGTGAAAAACCTCTCTGGCTTTAAGATTAAGCTTGATAAGTTTATGGAGGGAATGGTTTGATGGGATAACGTGATTTTAGTCAATCAATCAACAGCGTGCCATCACGGGTAAATAATATCAATGGTCAATGAGGGTCTGGCTGGAGAATCTTGCCTGCATGCTCGGGGTTCTACTGATCGCCATATTTGGGGTCGGGAAGGAATTTTCCTCCAGGGTAGATTGGCAGAGGCCCTGGAGGTTTTTCGCCTTCCTCCGCAGCATGGGGCGGGGGTCGCTAGCTGGAGGATTCTCTGCGACCTGAAGTCCTTAAATCACAGGATTTGGGGACTTCAACAGCTGAGTCAAGAGGAAGGGGGTGGGTCAGCTTTTGTTGCCTGCATCATGCGGGAGGTCAGACTAGATGATCATACTGGTCCCTTCTGACCTTAAAGTCTATGAGTCTATGAGCATGTTTGGCCACTAATATTACAGCACTAAAAACAAAAGAGACAGGAAGTTTCACAGTCAGCAGTATTTCCACCCATGTGGGGACACCCAATGAAATTCTGATCCATTGCCTTAAGCACTCAGCCAAAATTACCTAACATACAGCTTCTTCATGACCCTTCACTTGAGTTCTCTATAGGAGGAAGCTTCTAGGAAAAAAAGGTTACTCACCTTTTTGTAACTGTTGTTCTTCAAGATGTGTTCTTCATGTCCATTCTAAGCAGGTGTTTGCGCGCCGCGTGCACTCCAGCCGGAAGATTTTTACCATAGCAGCATCCGTAGGGTCGGCTTCGGTGCCCCATGGAGTGGCGCCTTCATGGTGCCGTATATAAGGACCCGCCGACCCTCCACCCCCTCAGTTCCTTCTTGCCGGCACTCCGACAGAGGGGCAGGAGGGTGGGTATTGGAATGGACATGAACAACACATCTCGAAGAACAACAGTTACAAAAAGGTGAGTAACCATTTTTTCTTCTTCGAGTGATTGTTCATGTCCATTCCAAGCAGGTGACTCACAAGCCTGAACCTAGGCAGTGGGATCGGAGGTCACTGCAGACTGGAGCACTGCATGGCCAAAGGCTGCATCATCTCTGGCCTGGCGTGTGATGGCATAGTGCATCGTAAAAGTGTGGACTGAGGACCACGTGGCCCCTCTACAAATTTCCTGTGTTGGGACCTGTGCCAGGAACGCAATGGAGGAGGCCTGCGCTCTTGTGGAGTGGGCCATGATAGGCCGGGCCGGTATGTTAGCCCAATGGTAGCATTCTCGGATGCAGGTTTTGATCCAAAGGAGATCCACTGTGATGAGACCGGGAGCCCTTTCATCCTGTCAGCCACAGCAACAAATGTTGGGTTGATTTCCTGAAGGGTTTAGTCCTTTCAATGTAGAATGCCAGGGCCCTGCGAACGTCCAGGGAGTGCATCCTATGCTCCTTAGTGGAGGAGTGTGGCTTCGAATAGAAGATCAGGAGAAAAGTGTCTTGACACATGGGAGACCACCTTAGGAAGGAACGCAGGCTGCGGCCTGAGTTGGACCTTGTCTTTGTAGAAGACAGTGTATGGAGGCTCTGATGTCAGTGCTCTGTGCTCCGAGACTCTCCTGGCCAATGTGATAGCCACTAGAAACGCGACCTTATACGAAAGATATAACAGCGAGCACGAAGCTAGAGGCCCGAAAGGTGGCCCTGTGAGGGCGGACAGGACCAAATTGAGGTCCCAAGCCAGGACTGGTTGACGAGTATGCGGGAACAGTCTGTCCAGGCCCTTGAGGAAGCGTCTAACCAATGGGTTTGCAAAAACTGAGTTACCTCCCGCTCCAGGGTGGAACGCTGAGATAGCCGCCAAGTGGACTCGAACCGAAGAGGGGGAGAGTCCTAGTTGTCTCAGATGAAGCAAATAGTCCAGTATGAGAGGGATTGGGGCAAGCAAAGGAGCCTGTCCCTGCTGTTCGGCCCAGATGGAGAAGCACTTCCACTTGGACATGTACGTGGTCCTGGTGGAGGGTTTTCTACTACCAAGAAGGACCTGCCTGACCTGATGAGAGCATTGCATCTTCACAGGGTTTAGCCATGGAGCATCCAGGCTGTGAGGTGGAGCGACTCTAGGTTCGGGTGACATAGGCGACCCCGATCCTGTGTGATCAAGTCTGGGAGGAGGAGCAGCCTGAGGGGCACCCGTATGGACATGTGCAGGAGTGACATGTACCAGTGTTGGCGCGGCCAGGCCGGCGCTATCAGGATGACACGAGCGTGATCCCTGAGAGTCTTGAGGATTACCCTGTGAACCATGGGAATCGGGGGGAAAGAGTAAAGTAGGCCATCTTCCCAGGAGAGGAGGAAGGCATCCGTCAGGGACCCCGGACTGCATCCCATGAGGGAGCAGAATGGCTGACACTTCCTGTTCTCTCTCGAGGCAAACAGGTCTATCTGGGGATGGCTCCAGAGCCGGAAAATTGAGAGTACTACATCCCGGCGGATGGACCACTCATGATTGTGGAATGAGCGGCTGAGAGCGTCTGCCAGCCTGTTCTGCTTCCCTGGTAGGTAGGATGCTGTCAGGTGAATTGCGTTCTGTACACAAAAGTCCCATAACGCGAGGGCTTCCCAGCACAGGGGAGAGGAGTGTGCACCACCCTGTTGATATAGAACATTGCTGGTGTGTTGTCCGTAAGGACAGAAACACACCTGCCTGCTAGGTGGGGTTTGAAGGTCATGCATGCCAGACACACTGCTTGTAACTCCCTGACGTTGATGTGTAAAGAAAAGTCCTCTCGTGACCAAAGACCTTGGGTCCTGAGGTTTCCCAGATGCGCTCCCCACCCCAGAACCGACGCATTCGTTATCAGGGCTAGAAGGGGCTGGGGGCTGAGAAAGGGTACTCCCGTGCAGGTTGAGCCACCAGTGGAAAGAATCCAGCACTGGTCGAGGGAGCATTACTACTGAGTCTAGGGAGTCCCTGGCCGGCCGGTACACCTTCGCCAATCAGGACTGGAGCAGGCGCAGTCTGAGCCTGGTGTGGCCCACCACATAGGTGCACGCTGCCATGTGACCCATTAACTTGAGGCAATTTCTTGCTGTAGTGGTAGGGTAACGTTGGAGACTGAGAATAATGTTGGACATGGTCCGGAACCTGGTCTCCGGGAGGTATGCTCTGGCGTGTGTCGAGTCCAGGACCGTCCCTATAAATTCTATTCTTTGGGCTGGAGATAGTGTGGACTTAGCCTCGTTCAGTAGGAGGCCAAGCTCGAGAAAGGTCTTCCTGATGAAGACCACCTGAGCCTCCATCTGTTCCTTGGCAGGGCCCTTGATAAGCCAATCGTCCAGGTAGGGAAACACCTGAATTCCCTGCTTGCACAGGAAGGCTGCCGTGATTGCCATGCACTTCTTGAAAACCCTTGGGGCTGCTGACAGTCTGAAGTGTAGAACTGTAAACTGAAGATGGGCATTGCCTACGACGAATCTGAGGTAACGCCTGTGCTAAGGGATTATTGCAATATGAAAGTATGCATCCTTTAAGTCAAGGGCGGCATACCAGTCTCCTGGATCCATGGAAGGCATGATGGAGGATAGGGAGACCATGCGGAACTTGAGTTTTTTTACAAACTTGTTTAGACACCGCAAGTCCAGAATAGGTCTGAGGCCCCCTTTCGCTTTCGGTATTAGAAAATAGCGGGAATAGAAGCCCCTGCCCCTGGACTCCTGAGGAACTTCCTCCACTGCCCCTGCTGCAAGGAGGGACTGCACTTCCTGAATTAGAAGTTGCTCATGAGAGGGGTCCCTGAAGAGGGACGGGGAGGGGGGCTGGAGGGGCGGGAGGGAGGAGAACTGGATAGAATATCCCCTCTCTATCATGCAGAGTACCCAAGTGTCCGATGTGATTCAGGCCCAAGCGTGATAGAAGGGGGACAGACGTGACAAAAAGGTAGGGTTGGACGGATCCAGAGTTGTGACCAGTAGGTCGGCCTCGACCATCCCATCAAAATGGGGGCGTAGGCCCCAGTGGTGGCCTTGGTTGGGCAGATGATGGGCTGGAGGGCTGTTGTTGCTGCCTCCTTCTGCTGGTCCTGGCCCACCTGCACAATGTGTCCGTGCAGTTCTGAGGCTGGTACGGTCGCGGGGCCTGAGGCGGCCTGAACTGCCTACATTGGGTGTGTAAGCCCAGCGATCGAAGGGTAGCCCTTGAGTCCTTTAGGCTATGCAGCCTCTTATCTGTCTTTTCAGAGAAGAGCATGGGCCCTTCGAAGGGGAGGTCCTGGATGGTCTGTTGGACCTCATGTGGAAGGCCTGAGACCTGAAGCCAGGCTCTCCGCCTCATGACCAGCCCAGTCGCCAATGTGCGTGAGGCTGCATCCACCGCATCCAAGGCTGCCTGGAGGGATGCTCGGGTAATTAATTTCCCTTCTTCAACTCGGGCTGAGAACTCAGTTCGCGATTCCTGAGGAAGGAGTTCAGTGGACCTAGACAGTGCCGAGCATGTGTTGTGACCATACCGGCTCACTATAGCCTGTTGATTGGCTATACGCAACTGCAGCCCCCCTGTGGAATACACCTTTCACCCGAACAGGTCCAACTTCTTGGCCCCCCTGTTTTTTGGTGTAGCCCCTTGGAACCCCTGATGATCCCTTTGGTTGGCCGCATCGACCACTAGGGAGTCCGGGGGAGGGTGGGCATAAAGATGTTCATGGCCCTTGGAGGGGACAAAATATTGCCTCTCTGTCCTCTTGGCCGTGGGGGCTAATGAGGCTGGGATCCACCAAAAGATGCGGGATGTGTCCGCAATACTTTTTATCAGCGGTAGGGCTACCCTGGACGGGCCCGACGGGGCCAGGATGTCGACCACTGGATCTGTATCCACTTAGAATCATAGAATCATAGAATATCAGGGCTGGAAAGGACCTCAGGAGGTCATCTAGTCCAACCCCCTGCTCAAAGCAGGACCAATTCCCAACTAAATCATCCCAGCCAGGGCTTTGTCAAGCCGGGCCTTAAAAACCTCCAAGGAAGGAGATTCCACCCCCTCCCTAGGTAAACCATTCCAGTGCTTCACCACCCTCCTAGTGAAATAGTGTTTCCTAATATCCAACCTAGACCTCCCGCACTGCAACTTGAGACCATTGCTCCTTATTCTGTCATCTGCCACCACTGAGAACACCCGAGCTCCATCCTCTTTGGAACCCCCCGTCAGGTAGTTGAAAGCAGCTATCAAATCCCCCCTCATTCTTCTCTTCTGGAGACTAAACAATCCCAGTTCCCTCAGCCTCTCCTCATAAGTCATGTGCGCCACACCCCTAATCATTTTTGTTGCCCTTCGCTGGACTCTTTTCAATATTTCCACATCCTTCTTGTAGTGTGGGGCCCAAAACCGGACACAGTACTCCAGATGAGGCCTCACCAATGTCGAATAAAGGGGAACGATCACGTTCCTCGATCTGCTGGCAATGCCCCTACTTATACAACCCAAAATGCCATTAGCCTTCTTGGCAACAAGAGCACACTGATGACTCATATCCAGCTTCTCGTCCACTGTGACCCCTAGGTCCTTTTCTGCAGAACTGCTACCTAGCCATTCAGTCCCTAGTCTGTAGCAGTGCATACGATTCTTCCGTCCTAAGTGCAAGACTCTGCACTTGTCCTTGTTAAACCTCATCAGGTTTTTTTTGGCCCAATCCTCTAATTTGTCTAGGTCCCTCTGTATCTGATCCCTACCCTCCAGCGTATCTACCACGCCTCCCAGTTTAGTGTCATCTGCAAACTTGATGAGACTGCAGTCCACACCATCCTCCAGATCATTATTACTTTGATCTCCTCAGCTTGGATCGAGAGGCTCTGGGCTGCACGTGTAAGTAACTGTTGGAGAATCCTGCTGTCCTCTAGGGCCGGTGCCGCTGAAGTTCCCATGACCACCTCATCCAGAGAGGAAGAGGAGGAGATCACCTGCAAAGGGCCTTCCTCTATACCCTCTGCCCCTGTGGGGGCCTGCGGCACATGGTACTCTGGTTGTGTGGCCAGTGTGGGTGCAGGATGCCACACCGTGGCCGGTACTGGGGTCGACACTGAACGATGATGCGTGCTGGGAGGTGCCTGGGGCATTGGAACCATGGTCCCTGCCAGTGCCGGTGTGTGACTAGGTGGTGCTGGGTTCTCTTGTGGCACACTCCTGTCAGACTGCGGTGCCGGTGGTGGAGGCATTTGAGCTGGAGCCACCGCCGTCGATGAGACCGATGCGGAACTTGAGCGGGGGCCGTACACCTGTCCCACAGACTGATGGTAGGCCCAGGGAGTCTAGAACAGCCACTGGGGGGGGGCGGTTGCCACTGCTGTTGCCACTGCGGCGGATAAGGCTGGAGGCTCGCCCGCAAGGTCGACTGCCTGCTCCTCGATCTTCTGAAGTGGTATCAGAGTAGCAGCCGTGTTAGTCTGTATCCGCAAAAAGAACAGGAGTACTTGTGGCACCTTAGAGACTAATAAATTTATTAGAGCATAAGCTTTCGTGGACTACAGCCCACTTCTTCGGATGCATCTAAGGTGCCACAAGTACTCCTGTTCTTTTGGAACTGGTATGTAGAGGAAAAATTGACCAGGCCTAAGCTTTGGCCTAAATAGCTGAATAAATGGCCATAAGCCAAAGGTGGCCATGGGGAGTGGAAAATTTTGAACAGTGGAAATTTTAAGCAACAGTTTAAGCAACTGCCTTAGCTAGAAATATGTAACCACATCAGTAGTGTTAGAAAGGCTGTTAAACTGCAAAAGGAACACCTGTGAATAACAGGAAAGCTTGCTAGAAGTACACCTGTGAATAACAGGAAAAGTTTATTTTGCTATTCTCCCTTATACGGAAACTTGTTTTGATGTATTACATGTAACCGTTTGTGGTTTTAAGCTATATATGCATTCAGTGTGCTGTGCTTGGTGTGGCAGTTTTTCTTGCTGTCACTCCTGCATGCAGGCTTGCAATAAAGTGGCCTCAGGCTGGTCTGCACCAAACACAATGCGTGGTCATTTTTCCACCACAGGTACGACTCCGCCTCCGAGTCTGAGGTCTCCAAATAGGAGGACCTAGGGGAAGCAGTACCCACTGTCGCTGGGGAGCGGTGCCGCTGGGCTGGAGAATGTTCTCTCTGCTCCGGTGCTGCTGGGGTGACGCAGTGCGGGGATCGTGGCGATAACATAGCCGGCTTGCCACGTGATTCTATAGGGGGTCGGGCCATGGTCGGAGGCTCTTTCCACCGGCGCGGCGACGCCAGCACCAGGAGGCTTAGTAGGTCAGAGGCTGCCTCGAACGCCTCCGGCGTCGATGGGAAGCACACTTCCTCAACGAGGTCCGGGGACGTCGGCCTGTCCGGACTCGACCGTACCCTCTCCGGGGCAGAAGTCAACGGAGTAGCAGGATGAGTCAGCGGCACGGCGTGTCCCGCAGCACACGTGGAGGGCGCAGGCCTTTTAGGTTCCTGGTGGGGTGATCATCCCCTCACTGGCCTCTTCTTTTTAACCAGCACCGGGGATGGTGAACGGTGCCTCCCGGAGGCCGATTTCCTATGTGCCGACTCTCTCCGGTGCTGGGTTTGGAGGTTTTGGCCACATGAAATATTACTGGTGCCGGGGCGCTGCGCACCGAGGATGAAGTGCTGGGCACCGGGTCGGCCGGCCCAGGGTCCGAATGTGGCTGCAGGGCCGCTTCCATTAGTAATACTTTGAGCCTCTGCTCTCTGTCTTTGAGAGTCCTGGGCGAAATGTCCTGCAGATAGTGCACCTGTCTCTTTGGTGGCTCTCTCCGAGGCACCGTAAGCAGGAAGAGTGCGGGTCACTCTTCGGCATGAACTTCCCTCAGTCCTTGCAGAGTTTAAACCCTGGGGACCCAGGCATGCCCCAGCAGGGCGACGAGTACGTTGGGGAAAACCCCCCAACAACTATCTATCTGTGCTAACTAACTAAACTATTTACAAGGAAGAAAACGGGACACTGCCAAGATTGCTGAAGAGCAAGTGAAATTCCAGCTAGCCGTCACCAGCGGTAAGAAGGAACTGAGAGGGCAGAGGGTTGGCGGGCCCCTATATACGGTGCCATGAAGGCACCACTTCAGGGGGCGCCGAAGCTGACCCTACGGACGCTGCTATGGTAAAAAATCTTCCGGATGGCATGCATGTGGCACGCACACACCTGCTTGGAATGGACATGAACAATTACTTGAAGAAGAATTGGTATTCCTGGCTGTAGGTTGGGTCTGGCTTCCCCCAGACTTTGGATCCATGTAATACATGATCCTCAGGGAAGCCGTCTCCTAGAGCTTCCGCATGTCCCGTGGAACTCAGGACAGTGAGAAACATGTAGGTTATCTGTAAGGTGAAAATTTATGTAAAACACGACAACGTTTCTCCTTTATTTGCAGTAGAGGGAAGCCTCATAGTTCCTGTAAGGCCAAATACTGATATTTCTATGGATGTCTACTTATACAGGGAAATTGACAGTTGATATTGATATCATCAATTTCTGGGTATCATTTATATAAAGATGTGCTCTTTAATACTCTATCAAATTTATCATATTCAGCAACATAGTATCTGCTCACTGTTATCAATGTGTAATGTACAGTGGATATCAATTACTCTCTGAATTCAGGCATGGGCATGGTCCTCCCCTCCTCTTGCCCTGCCCTCGGTTGCTCTGTGGCATTTAAGCCTTTCCTTAGAGCTGTCAGCAACAGCTGCCTCAGCTCTAGGGCCCAGAGGAGGAAAGGTGTGCTGGGCTCCAGCCTGGGACTCTCTCCCTCCTGCCTTTCCCTGACTATTAAGCCTGGCCCTGGTACTGCTCCCCTTAAGTGCCATGTGGGCAAGAGGAAGAGCGTGGCAGCTGCAGGTACAAGGACCAAACTTGTGGGCATCAGGTGAAGCAGCAAGAAACACAACCATCAGGTCAACCCACAGGAATCTCTTGCCAGACTGTTAAATTCTAGGGCCCCAACCTATTGCAGCCAGCCTGTTGAACCAGCCAGACCAAAGCCCTAGCTCTAGTGGGCATCAGTGACCCAGCAGGAAGGGAGGGAAGGGAAGGGAAGCTGCGAGATCACGTCAGGTTTGGAAATTGGAAACCCTACTCCAGGGAAAGAAAACAAGGGAGGTCAGTGGAATTTGTGGGATACTTGTCACAAAGAAAAGTCCATGGTTTTAACCCCAGCTCAGTGGGGGAGGGATAGCTCAGTGGTTTAAGCATTGGTCTGCTAAACCCAGGGTTGTGAGCTCAGCCTTTAAGAGATCCATTTAGGGACCTGGGAGGAAAAAATCTGTCAGGGACAGTACTTGGTCCTGCTGTGATGGCAGGAGACTGGGCTCAATATCTTCTTATAATAATAATATATAAAGATAATAGGAAGGAAAGAAACTCACTCTGGTACACCTAGGAACAAAGAAATCAAGCACATTGAGCTCCATAGCTTTACAGCAAACCAACAAAGCATCAGGAGGCCCTACAGGGATTTGAACTCAGATTGGAGGATTTAGAGTCCTGAGGGCTAATCATTACACCATGGGACCTGCAGCCACTGTCATTTCAGGACTCCTGTGAGACCCTAAGCTGGTGGGTTTGCACTCTGCACTCATTGCTTCCCTTCAGCTGCTTCCTCTCATGGGAACTCTCCTCCCCTAGACATTGAACCCAGCCCTTGTTGCTGCTAACACCAACTGGCAGAAAGGATTATAAATTCCCTGCCTGAGGGGAGGCCAATGCATGTGGTGGGCCATACACATCACAGATTTTAACTCTGTTTGCTTCCTTCCCCATTTCTCTTACTTAGTTTATATGGAAGTATACCTATGGCTGGTGATATGAATTTGTTGGCACAGCATTGTGCAGTGGGCTTCCAAGACACCCTGTAATTCAGCAAGGGGTTTGCAGCTGGGCCTTGGGCTGGAGGCAATTTTCTGTCTGCACAGCAGCTGGCGGATGCACTGGGACCAGCTCCTGGCTCTTTTTTTTCAACTGGTTCCCTGAGAGGACACACCAGAGATCACTGCAATCTACATAGGGGACAACCACCTGGAAATATTCTCCAGGCCCCAGCTGATTTGGAAAGATAAACATGATATTGCACAACATAAAACTATGGGGCCAGGTCCCATAGAAAACAAAGGGGAGCAGGGAAAGAGAGAGCACAGAAGAGAAGAGATGGGATAGAAAAAAGTCTCTAGAGACGGAGCAGCTGGAGGGAACCAAGGAGTGCAGTAGACAATGGGGGTGGCAGGTTTGTAGAAATTTTGGTGGTGCCCAGAATGCCCAGAGCCTCCCCCACCCCC
Organism: Trachemys scripta elegans; assembly: GCF_013100865.1. NCBI lineage: Eukaryota > Metazoa > Chordata > Testudines > Emydidae > Trachemys > Trachemys scripta. The sequence continues at coordinate 2,493,719 of NC_048322.1, read as the reverse complement.
AACTCCACCCCCCACCTAAGACTCTGGGAGGGACTTTGGGTGGGGGGAGGAGGTCTGGGGTGCACACCCTGGGCTGGAACAGGGGATTGGGGTGCAGGAGGGGTGCAGGCACTGGAAGGGAGTTTGGGTGCAGAAGGGGTGCGAGGGATGGTTCTGGGAGGGAGTTTGGGTGGGGGAAGGGGGTCTGGGGTGCAGGCTCTGCAATGGAGTTTTGGTACTGGGTGCAGGATCTGGGCTGGGACAGGGGGTGGGGGTAAAGGAGAGGGTGAGGGGTATAGGCTCTGGGATGGAGTTTGGGTGCAGGGCTGTGCTGGGGGTGCATACTCTGGGAGGGTGTTTGGGAATGGCAGGGGGTGCGTAGTGAGCAGGTGGAGGCTCTGGGAGGGAGTCGGGGTGCAGGCTCTGGGCTGGGGCAAGTGATGGGGTGTAGAGGGGGTGAGGGGTGTAGGCTCTGGGAGGGAATTTGGGTGCTGGGTGCAGGTTCTGGGCTGGGGATGCAGGAGGGGTGAGGTGCATGCATTCAGTAATTTCATAGGGCAGAGTTTTAAGGCTATTAAGATTTGGGGAATTATTCTTTCTAGCATCTTCCCTTTGTAGATTTCAGAGGTGTTCACACACTCACCCCCACTGAGCTACACTGTTACACCCCAGTATAATACAAAGGTTGGGAGGTCTCCAAGTTCATAAAAAGAAACAGGGACAAGAATAGAAAAAGGAACAAAATGTTTCTAAGATTATAAGGGGTTAGATCTCTGCACCTCTCGGTCTTTAGATTCACCTGGAGTAGGAACTGTAGCTGCAGTTTAGGAACCAGGTAATGGCATAGATGGTCCAGCACTTTGGGCTAGCAGCCTTTTCCAGTACAGGGAGACTAATGAAGGCTGCATAGCCTGTCGACATTGTGCTTCATTCCCCAGAGGGGATCAGTCCTGGGATCCTGGCAGTCAGTCTCTCTGAGGCTATGTCTACACTGGCAGAGTTACAGCACTGGGAGTTCAGTGCCGCTCAGAGAGCGCTGAAGGGAAACTGCCATTGTGTGTTCACACTGTCAGCTGCCTGCGCAATAGCGTGCTCACACTTGTGGCACTTGCAGCAGTATTCAGAGTGGTGCACTCAGTATCCCACTAAGCATCTCTTCCTCTTCTGCCCCTAAGATTTGTGGGAAGTTGGAGGGGGTCACAGGGCATCCCAGATCCTGTCCCAATGCCCCATGATGCATTGCTTCGCATCCCAGCAATCCCTGTGCTTCCATTCACATTTGGCGCCATCTTTCAATGGTTTGTGTACTGCACATTCTGCCTCTTTGGGCTGCAGGAATGGATTCTGCACTGTTGATCAATATGCTGCTCGCTCTTACTAACACATCATGAGTGGAAGTGGAGTTATTCCTTAAACTACAAAGGCAAGAGAAGTTTGACATTGATCTTGCCATGCATAGTAGCTATGACACGAGATTGCTTGTGTTATTCACGAAGGTGCTGACCACAGTAGAAAGCCGCTTTTGGGCTTGGGAAACAACCACTGAGTGGTGGGATCAATCGTCATACACATCTTGGATCATGAGCAGTGGCTGCAGAGCTTTCGGATGAGGAAAGACACATTCATGGGACTCTGTGATGAGCTCGCCCCAACCCTGCAGCGCAAGCACACGAAAATGAGAGCTGCCCTGTTATTGGAGAAGTGCGTGGCAATTGCACTGTGGAAGCTGGCTGCTGGCTACTCCAGACTGCTACCAATCGGTCGCTAATCAGTTTGAGGTGGGAAAGTCAACCGTTGGACATGTGTGCAGGGCCATTAATTGCATCCTGCTCAGAAAGACTGTGACTCTGGGCAACGTGTGCGACATTGTGGATGGCTTTGCACAAATGGGCTTCCCTAACTGCAATGGGCGATAGATGGCACACATATTCCAGTTCTGGAACCAGACCACCTAGTCACGGCGTACATTAATCAGAAGGATACTTCTCTATGGTTCTCCGGGCACGTGTGGATCACTGTGGGCATTTCACGGACATTAATGCAGGCTGGTCTGGTAAGGTGCATCTTTCAGAACACTGGCCTGTTGAAGAAGCTGGAAGCAGAGACTTACTTTCTGGATCAGAAGATCACTGTAGGAGAAGTCAAAATGCCCATTGTAACCCCGAGAGACCCTGCCTACCCCTTAGTGCCGTGACTTATGAAGCCATACATGGGGCACCTTGACAATAGCAGGGAGCAGTTCAACAACGGGCTGAGCATGTGCAGAATGACTGCTAAGTGTGCTTTTGGCCATTTATTTGTGAAGGGAAGGGTGAAAGCTTCATTCAGGGCTGGACCACTGAGGCTTAGCACCTGGAGGCTGAATTTGAAAAGCCAGAGACCAGGGCTGTTAAAGGGGCGGAGCGAAGGGCCATAAGGATCAGGGATACCTTGAGGCAGCAATTTGAAGCTGAAAGCCACTAATATTTGTTGCTATGTACAGCAGTGCAGTGCTTGTAATGCTAGGAGGTGATTGTGATTGGTGCAGATGATGCACTATGAAGGCTTAAGAAAATTGCCTGTTGCTTTGCAGGGCTCTGTTTGCTTTCAATTAATGGAAAGAAGATTGCTTTCAAACAAAACAATTCTTTTATTAAAAAGTAACCACCGGAGGAGAAAACAAACAAACAAACAAAAACACATCAGAACTGTAGGGGATGGGTAAAAGGTTACACAACTTGTCTCAAGTAATTTTCCTCTTAACAGAAGATTTATTTTAAAATTTATCAAAATAAATTCAATTTTAAATAGAAATAATTACAGCCCGTACTGGGTCTCTATTCTTGTACATGCTATGTCTCTCACATATTCCCCCGTTCTAATTCCTTTGGAGTGAGGTTTTAATTTCAGGATTAGCCACCATTTCGATAGAGTAGGAGGGGGCAGGGAGAGAACTTGAAGAAAACCTGAATCATATTGTAACACTGGAAGTTATCACAGAATCAGCCTCTTACATTCCACTAATTAACTTCATGTTTAATTTCATTGTCACCGATTACTAACTATTGCTTTGAAATGCGGGAACAGTATAACCGTGATGCTGAGGGTTTGTTTAAACTAGAAAAAGTGATGGAGTTTAGGTCAGGTCAAGGAGAAAGCTAATGCAACCACTGCACCTGGGCTGCATCTGCACTACAACTACAATTGTCTTTTTACACCAACATCACTAACTTGAGTAGCCAGCGCCATGTCCTAGTGGATGTAAGGCACAGGTAGTTTTTGCCTCAGTGTAGCTTGTTGGGATCAAAACTCTCGCTCCCACCTGGAGCTGATGAACATTCCTGGCTGGAGGGACACACACTCCTACGACTCAAAAGAAAAGGAGTTGACAGTAAAGATCACAGGACTGACTCCAAAGAAGGTGAGCTGCAAAAGGCAGAAGCAGGCAACTCATCTGGGGGAGCTGAGTGACCACGGTGAAGATGGTGCAAGGATCACTCTGTGGGAATTAGCAAATGTGATTTTTTTTTTAAAGAAAAAATCTTTGGCCAGCCCTAGTCAAGGCATTTATTACAGTTCTCTCTCATGTGGATTTTCTGATGTCTAGTAAGGATTGAGCTCTGATTGAAGCTTTTCCCGCACTCAGCGCACGAGTAGGGTTTCTCTCCTGTGTGGATTCTACGATGTGTGATCAGGTCAGAGCTATTATTAAAGCTTTTCCCACACTCAGAGCATATGTAGGGTGTCTCTCCTGTGTGGATTTTCTGATGTGAGATGAGGGCTGAACTATGAATGAAGTGTTTCCCACACTCAGAGCATTCATAGGGTTTCTCACCTGTGTGTATTTTCCTATGTCTGATAAGGTTTGAGCTCTGATTGAAGCTTTTCCCACACTCAGAGCACATGTAAGGTTTCTCTCCAGTGTGGGTTCTCCAATGTCTGATAAGGGTATAGTTCTGACTGAAGCTATTCCCGCACTCAGAACACGTGTAGGGCTTCTCTCCTCTGTGGATTCCCTGATGTCTGAGAAGGTGAGAGCTCCCATTGAAGCTTTTCCCACACTCATGGCATGTGTAGCGTGGCTCTTCCAAGTTGATTCTCTCATGTGTAATAAGGTCTGAGTGGATCCTCAAGTTTTCTTCTGGCATCTGCTGAGTCTCACAGGCTTTTGCTTTTTCTGGGAGTGCACAACTCCTGGAAACATTCCCTTTGGATCTTCCTGATAACGTCCCATGTGGTTCTACTTGCTCAGCATCTTCCTGCTGGGGTTTCTCCTCCTCATTCTCACTCATCATCCCAACACCTGATGGGAGACAGAAAGAATCCAGACATAGGTCACTACCTGTGCCGGAAAGAAAGGAAACCTCAGAGAGAAGAACGGAAAAAAGGATGAAGAAACCAAAATATATGCGGGAGAAATCAAACCTATCAGGAGCTGATTTTCCCCAAAACCTTCCCCAGAGGAGAGAGGAAGGGATCAGTTTTGGGTCCACATCTCACCAGAACACTCAGGGGAAAGCGAGATCGGGGAGGGACCGGCTGCCAGTTGTCAGTCAGAATACGAGGGAAGCCGTGAGTGACATCTGCCTCATGATTCCACATCTGTAGGGAACAATCCTGAATTTGGAGAGCTCACAAGGTCTTTGTAGGTCATCCCAAATGTTTCCTGTATTCACGGACAGTTTTTGAGTTGGTGTAACCAATTCCCTACCTGTGCAGGCAGCTCTCGGGAGCACTTCTTTCTCAGAACTCTGGAGGTCTGGGATCCACAGCTCTTCCCCTCGTTCCAGCTGCAAGATCGCACCAGGTTTGGAAACTGGAAACACTACTCAAGGCAAAGAAAACAAGGGAGGAGGTCCATGGCATTTGTGGGATACTTGTCACAAAGAATATTCCATGGTTTTAACCCCAGCTCATTTTTAAGCAGTAAGATCCCAAGACCAGCTTCCTTGGCTCAAAGTGGCAGGAGAGTTATTAATGTAAATCATATTAATTACCTTAGTGCCTAAGGACCAACTAACACTGGGTCCCCATTGTGGTAGGCAAAGTACAAACAGAGAATAGTAGATGGCCCATGCCCTGAAGAATTTACAATCTAAATAGACAAGACAGACACAGAATGGGGGAAGGGGTAGAACCCACTGTTAGAATACAGATATTCAGGCCTGTCCGTAAAGCCTATACTTTAAGAACTTAGGTGTATTTTTATCACTTAGCTAGTTACAGGGGTATAAAAACAAAGAATCAAAATCACAGTCTGCCTGTGTCTGGGCCTTGTCTCACTAGGAGAGTCTGAAGCCTTGTTCTTTGGCTAAGCAGCAGGGGCAGCCACAAGCTGGGAAGCGTATGCTCACATCATCACATCCCAAACCAGTCACACTAAAATAAGGGGGTATTGGGCTGTTAGGAAGACGATCCCGTCCTGACAGTGCCCATCACCACCAGATAAAGAAACAGATCTTAAGACCGTTAAAGAAAACTTAGTTTGATAGCATCATGTCTGGCAAGAAATCACTTATCAATGGTTCTGGTTGTGAAACCCTCATTTCTATATTGTTTTATCTTTATGGTCTCCTCCTTTTCTATTGTTAATCTGTCTGGTTCTTTAATTGTTTCTGTCTGCTGTATAATTAATGTTGCTAAGTGTAAGTTAATTAGGGTAGTGGGATATAATTGGTTAGGGAATTATGTCACAATATGTTAGGATTGGTTAGTTAAATTTCAGTATAATGATGGGTTAAGGTATAGCTGAGAATATTACTATATAAACTGGGGTCAAACAGGAGGGGTAAGGGAAATTGGAATCATGTTTGTTAAGAGAACTGGGACACAGGCAAGGCTCTGCGGCATCAGAGCTGGGAAGAGGGCTGCAGGGTAAAAGCTCTGCGGTGTCAGAGTTGGGAACGGAACACTGGGGAACAGACTCTATCGGAGTATAGAGATAAGCCCAACTGGTGTGAAGGGCTTTGGAATATACTTGCTTGGAAACTAACCCCAATAAACATGGCATTATCTCACCAGGTTGTAGCCAGACAGATTTCTTGGATCGGCACATGCGCCAGGAAGGCTGCTGATGATTCCTGCGCCCTAGTGGAATGACCCATCATGCTAGTCGGCAGGGGCATCTTCACCAGTTCATAAGAGTAATGGATGCAGGCCGTGATCCAAGATGAGATTCTCCGGGCAGACACTGGGCAACCCTTCCTCTGCGACAGAAATGAACAACTGCATTGACGTTCAGAACATCTTCATTCTATCCATGTACAAGGCCAGCGCCCGTCTGACGTCCAGGATATGCAGCCTGCATTCCTCATCCATTCCATGAGGCTTTGGACAAAAGACCAGTAAATATATGTCTTGACCAGTATGAAACTGGAAGATGAGCTTGGGCAGAAAAGCCAGGTGCAGATGCAGCTGGATCTTGTCCTTATAGAAGACCGTATAAGGCGGCTCTGATGTGAGTGCCCTGATGTTGGACACCCTATGAGCCAAAGTTATAGCAACCAAGAAGGAGATCTTCCAGGAGAGAAGCAGGAGGGAGCAAGAAGCAAAGGGTTCAAAGCTGGGACCCATGAGCCTTGACAGCAGAAGAGTCACATCCCGAGGGGGGCAAGGTCCCAGACATGAGGGTAGAGGTGCTCCAGACCTTTCAAGAACCGCACACCATCATGGAATGGGTGAAGACTTTTTTTTTTTTTTTAAGGGTTGGAAGAGATTTCAGAAGGTGATTTAGTCCAAACACCAACTAAATCATCCCAGCCAATGCTGTGTCAAGCTAGGCCTTAAAAACCTCTACGGATGGCGATTGCACCACTTCCCTAGGTAACCCATTCCAGTGCTTCATCATCTTCGTAGTGAAATAGTGTTTCCTAATATCCAACCTAGACCTCCCTCACTGCAACCATTGCTTCTTGTTCAGTCATCTGCCACCACTGAGAACAGCCAAGCTCCATCCTCTTTGGAACCCCCCTTCAGGTAGTTGAAGGCTGCTATCAAACCCCTCTCACTCTTCTCTTCTGCAGACTGAACAATCCCAGTTCCCTCAGCCTCTCCTCGTAAGTCATGTGTCTCAGCACCCTAATAATTTTCGTTGCCCTCTGCTGGACTCTCTCCAATTTGTCCACATCCTTTCTGTAGTGGGGGGCCCAAAACTGGACACAATGCTCCAGATATGGCCTCATCAGTGCCGAATAGAGGGGAATCAATACTTCCCTTGATCTGCTGGCAATGCTCCTACTAATGCAGCCCAATATGCCGTTAGCCTTCTTGGCAACAAGGGCACGCTGCTGACTCATATCCAGCTTCTCATCCACTGTAATCCCCAGGTCCTGCCTTGAAACGGAGGATGGAATGACAAAATGGCTGCCGGGTGTACCCTGAAGAAAGATAGTGACAGGCCCTGGAGCTTAAGCTGAAACAAAAGTTCAGGATGTGCTGCAGCAGGGCCTCTTCAATGCAAATGTGTCAATCAGAGGCCCAACACGTGAACTACTTCCACTTTGCAATAGAGGTAGTGTACAAGGGTTTGCCAGGGCTCAACCCTCTCCAGGGTGGCAGGGAGCCACACCGGCTCACTAGGCCCCGTTGAGCTTGGGGGGGATTCATCCGGCTGTGGGGTCTCCCTCGGCAGCCCTTGCTGTAACTGGAAGCAACACGGTAAACCCGGCCCTGGCTCAGGGCGGGGCAACAACACTGAGTCAGGGCTCAGTCAGGACTGAGCCACAAGTAGAAAAGGATTAAGCCCAGGCCCTAGGTCAGAGCGGGGCAGCAAACGCTGAGCCAGGAGCTCAGGCCCTCAGTCAGGGCTGAGCAGTAACAACAGGTCCCAGCCTCCTCAGGTCAGGGAGAGGGGGGGGTCTGCCACCCATAAGTTGGGTGGCAGGGGGGACGCAGGCCCTCCCACTCCACTGCGTCCCAGCCCGGGGCCCTAGCACCGCTGCTGTCAGTGGGGATCCTGGCCGCAACACACCGATATAGGCTCTGGCAGTGCTGCAGCCAGACTGGGGTCGGCTGCCCCCGGGCTACTTCCACACTCCCCCTCAGGTCCTACCTGGGTCCTGGTGTCGGCCTCTGGGGGATCCAGGACCATGGGTTCTTCAGGGCTGGGATTGATCGGCAAGCCTGGCAGCTCCTCCAGATAGTGGGCGCAGGGCAGGCCTGGCAGCTCCTCCGGAAAGCGGCCACAGGGCAGGCCCGGCAGCTCCTGGCGGCCACCTTGGGCCGCAGAGTTTTCCCAGCCACGAGCTAGGCTGGAGACGTCTGGTCTCTCC